>NW_020799130.1:5773769-5840239 GCF_003259725.1 Athene cunicularia
TGTGTATAAGAGACAGGTGTTCAGATATAGCCAGGATTGATCTGTCTTCACATAGACACAAAGGAGGCCACAGACTCAAGGAGATGATACATCCTTTTTCAGCCACCCTGTGCCATGGTGATTCTTCCCCATTCACATGGGTGTCGACAACAGCCTTGTCCAAGTTTCCCCTTGGCAGCGTGACTGGAGCTATTTTCTATAGTCTGTAGCACTCCTATTTTCCATGGGGCTATAACAGGAGATGGAGCGGTGACATGTGACAGACTGATTTAGGCCCTGGTGAGAGGATGTTTACAAAACTGGGACACCAGCAATGTATTACAGACAAGCAGGATGTCTTTGCTCCTCTAACTCTGTGGATCAGCAGAGCTTGACCTCTTTGCTCCTTCCATAAATGTCCCAGAGAAAACACAGTGCGTCTCCAGGCATTTCCCACCAACGTTCAGCTAGTGTTGTTCCTACCGGGGGTTACAGAAATGCTGTTATGGGCCAGTCCATGCCATGATGGCAAAGAACAAAATACAGAGATTGAGGCAGGTGTAGCAGAAGCTGAATTCCCATTTCTTTTGGGAATTTCAGCAACATCATTGGGAACACACACCTCTTCAGAGCTGCAGACTGCTTGCCGCTGCAGGTGCTTCTCTCTCTTGCCTGGTCAGAAGTACAGCCCCTCTGGTGAGCAACACATGCAAGTGGTTACAATGCCCTGGTCATCCTCATGTTGCATCCTGAGAGTTAGAAACTCTCTGCATGAGCATGTGTGTGAGTGCTCCAGCCAGTACTAATGGAAGCAGACAGAGGGAACATGAGGCAGCCAGTGCACCCAGAATAACTTTAGAAATGAGTGGCCTTTCCACTGAAAATTACTTGGTGCCTGATTGCTCCAGCCAGAGCCCAGGCGAAGGCAAGCTGCCAGATGGCCCCCAGGTCAGTGTGTGGCCACTGTGGTGTGCCAGGGAGGAGTCAGGCTCACCCAGTAGAGCACCGTGGGAGGGTGTGGAAGCTCCCAAGGTTAGTGCTGTGGGTGGGTCACTTGGCCAAGCCCTAAATCAGGTACTCTGTCCCTGCAATGAGCAGGAAGGCTCTGAGGTCAAGATGTGTTGTGGAACCCACAGACAGCTGCTATTATCTGTGTAGCAAAGATTGTATCTGTAAGCCGGTTAGGTCCCTCTACCAACAGTGTCCACCCTCCTGACACGAGTTCTGTCCTGACATTCCCACAGCATCTCTCATCTTGCAAATATTAACTCCAGATTATCTAGACTATAAAGCTCCCATCAACACCCCCCAGATCTATCTGCTGCCTGGGAGCAGCACAAGGTGGGAAGGAAGCACCTGTCTCCTCCTGAGTCTTTAACAGTATGTCTTACTCCCTTCAGGTCAGCAGACACCTTCCCTCTTCTAGACCTTGTTTTTTTTTCCAAGGGAATCTGATGATGTGAATGCATGAAAAGCAGGAAATGGAAAAATTCAAGACCTGTAACTGAGAGGGACTCCCCTAACCTTGCCTATGCAGAGCATCCCAGTAATCCAGCCAGGAACTGCAGTCCAAGAACATCTACGTGACACAGGGCTTAGTTCGCTGCAGTCAAGAATGAGAAATATTCACATGCTGCCTCCAGTGCACGCAACTTCACAGACAGCTTGAACCTGCGTACCAGGATGCACATTGCGTATAAATAAACTATTTCCTAAATGGCCTGTAATGTCAGCATGCCTGGTTTTCACCACTGTCTTGTCTGTTTGGGAGCACAAGACACTGCAGGTCCAGCTCTGTCTTCATATATGCTGATATATGCTGATGCACATATGCTGATGCATATGCTGATGCTGAGCACCTGCCATCAGCCTCTTCTTGGTCCCTAACCCAAGTGCTCAACTTGTACTGTTGAGCAAGGAACACAAAATTTAATAGGTCTCCAAAATTTTCCTTGGTATGAACTACTGGGATTGTGGATATTCCTGTTGTTCTAGAAATACCTGATAAGATTTCAAAGCTCCCTGGGGTTGCCAGCCCCAACCTCATGAATGCCACAGGCAAATGGCAGATGCTCAGTTCTTACTTCAGCACACTCTGAGTTGCATTGGTGACATCTTTGTTCTAGGAGATATGCCCCACAGTAACTCAGAGGAGTTCCTCAGCAGGCTGCCTTATAGGAGCTTACTGGCTGTGAGTGATGGAAGAGGAAGAAGGTGGGGCTGTATTAGTTACAAAATTATTACACGCTACTTACACAGTCTGCCCATAAAAAGGTGAATGGATGATAAAAAACAGGCCTGGGAGACATCACAAAATGTCAGCTAATTCCTTTCCCAGCACAGTGGTGCTTCTGTCACTTATGACAGGAACGTGTCTGATCTGGTTTTAAAATCCTCTCATGCTGGAGTCACAAGATTTTCTCCAGACAATTTACCCAGCATTTGCCCTTCCTAGTGGTCAAAAGTTTCCACTTGTGTTGAACCAAAACAATCTTTGTTATAGTTTATTTTCACTATTTCTCTTCTATTTGGCCATAAACAGTTTGCTGCCTTCAGCTTTGTGCAGATTTTTCACTTGAAATGGCTCAGCAGCTGTAGAAACTATGCCTACCGTTGTAAAAAGCATTAATTTTGTAGGAGGCGTGTAAATGATTTTCCTAAGGCTCTGCCTTTCATGAGCACACACACATCCATATGACAACATACTCCTCTTATTATTTTGGGAAGCCCTCTTGCTCCACCACGGAAAGAAAACAAGAGATCTGTCTGCCCCAGGGAACAGGACCAGCTCTCCCCAAAGTGAAGTGGGATATGAAGTGGAAATAATGTGCCAGAGTCCAAAACTGAAGTGGGATGCATCTCACTTCCCCTGTAAAATGGCTAAAAGGCAGGGAATCCGGTGCGAGCTCATCATCCCCAGGTCCCTTTATAAGCACTGGAGAGAAAAAAGTACAAGTGATTCATCTGGTTCTGGCTTACCCATCAGGCAGGTGAATCATGCCCCAAAGGTTCTTCATTCCCTGTATTGACCCTGAAGCCAGTCTAGACAGCTCACTCAGAGGGAGACAATGACAGTGTCTCTCACATCTCCGGATACAGGCAGAAAGGAGTGTGAAGCCAAGCTGAGAATCTCCAGCACCAGAGCCTCAGTCTGGGCAATAAAAGGATAAGGATCTTTTCATCTTGCAACTTGGAAAACATTCCTCTGTCCTTAATTTTTTCTCCTTGTATTCTCTTTCAGAGTGACCTCTTCATATGGAGTCCAGCTACTGGGTCTCTGTAGTTTTCAGATATCCTTAAACATCAGAAAAGTGTGAAATAGAATAGAATAGAATAGAATAGAATAGAATAGAATAGAATAGAATAGAATAGAATAGAATAGAATAGAATAGAATAGAATAGAATAGAATAGAATAGAATAGAATAGAATAGAATAGAATAGAATAATTTTAGTTGGAAGGAACCTACAACAATCAGCTGGTCCAACTGCCTGACCACTTCAGGGCTGACTAAAAGCTAGAACATGTTATTTAAGGGCACTGTCCAAATGTCTCAAACACTGACAGGCTTGGGAGCTGGACCAGCTCTCTAGGAAGCCTGTTCCAGTGTTTGAACACCTTCCTGGTAAAGAAATGCTCCCTAATGTCAAGTCTGAACCTCCCACACACCCTGAAACCATGTCTATACTGATACCCTGAGTGAGACTCACTCTCACCCAGCTCTGCTGTGATGAGGCGTAGGCAGAGGAAAGCCTCACTTCTAAGC
Source organism: Athene cunicularia (assembly GCF_003259725.1). Lineage (NCBI taxonomy): Eukaryota > Metazoa > Chordata > Aves > Strigiformes > Strigidae > Athene > Athene cunicularia. Next base: position 5,777,514 of record NW_020799130.1, read on the forward strand.
AACCAAGGAGCATAGCTGGTGTTTCCAGACATGCCTCAGGGGAGGAAAGTCGGTGAGAGGTGCATATGTGAGAGGTGCATTTGTAAGTTATGCTGCACTGTGGAAGTGGGATGTCTCCTTAGTTGGCAAGCTCTTGCCCTTGCTAATGTGCCAGCCAAGCTCTTGGGCACTGTAACTGGTGTGAGCACAAATCCAGACTGACGACTCTTTAAGAAGGAAAATGTCCTTGATGGGGAATTTTTATGAGACCCCTTAAGGTGAATTAAACACGTGTTTGTGCTTAAATATAAAAGAAAAACTTAATGATAATTGGGGAGAGTCCTACCACAAGATGTGGTTCTGCATGGAGTCTGCAAAGATGCATTACAAGCGGATTCCTTATATACCTTTGCACCAGCACCAATTCCTTGCAAGGAGTCATTCTGTCTCTGGCATTCCTGCTCCCAGCCAGTTTAACCCCTTCTTGTATTTATGCTTTTTTGCCCTCCATGCCAGATCATTCCTCTGTCACAAATTATCAGAGGTACAGTTAGAATTTCTCCATCATCCCAGTCAAGACACAGGAGCCAGGAATTAAGCCCTTAGGTGTAAAAGCGAGCAGGCTGCAGTAATGTCCTTATCTCCTTATGACTACATTGGGCAGGAGATGACCGAAGTGCAGCTCCCACAGCAGCAAGACGACTCTCCAGGAATCTGCCTGGTGAGGAGTCATCTCCAGGTCCGAGCTGGGTGATCCAGCTGGAGAAATCCCTTGGGCTCTGTGCCCCAACTCTTTGGCCACCCATAGTCTAGTTTTAATCAACAGCCCATGGGGCTGGGTGCCTTCACCAGAACGGATGATTAAACCAGGAGTGTGGGGCAGAACCTCACAGCGGCCAGCAAACACCAGAGCTGCTCTCAAGCCGGGTTCCAACAAGAGTGGCAAAGCCATGCCCTGAGCTAGAGATCTGCCCCCCCATTTCATTTACTAATGAGCTGGCTTAATGCCATCCTGATTGACATGAAAAACTTAGAAATGTGTCTTAAGTGTCTTAGGAAGCATGTCCTGAACTCCAGCCTGACAGGGCTGTGCCTTTGGGAGAGGGAGACCCTCCAGGCCAATTTCAGCAAGACCTCTTTCAGGAGGTACTCTCGCTGCCTGAAATCCAGCAGGATGCACGGGCCAGTGATGTCCTGGTGGTCCTTCCCCTCACACAAGGGGCTCATGGAGAGTATGTTTGCCCTGTGTGCTCCAGAGCAAGGCTGTAGGTGCAGGTTGAGGAGCAGTGTGTAAGGCTGTGGCCAGCTGAGCTCCTGGTCATGCAGGAGTGATTCTCTGTAAGGACTCAGGAGGCTCTGAATGGTGGATAATTGTGTCCAGATGTGCGGCTAGTGTTTGGGCTGAGAGATAGATGGGAAACAGACCTGAGGAGTTATCTGCAGGCCATGAGAAGAGAGTGCATAGGATCTGCCAAGGAGGTGATGGGATCGTTGGACACCCAGGATTGTTTCTGAGCCTTGCAGAGCATCACCCCAGAATGAGCATTTAAAGGGCAGACTTGCTGAATAGCCCAAGAGTCCAAATTAGGGATCAACACACACAGCCAGATGGACACTGCTGCCTTCTGGACATCTACATCATTTATTGATGCTATCAGGACTCAGCCATGCTGCCAAAACTGGAAGCACAGGCCCTCTGCCAAGTCTATGCCCAGCACATCCTCCTGCTCTGCCACAAGGACAGAAAAAACTAACCAGGACTCATGTTGTGAACAGGAACCTGGGTTGGCTGTCCAGCATTACTGTGAAAACCTGCCCCAAAAGCCAAGCTTTAGTAAAATACTGTCCTGCCAGTTGAACCATCTGTCTTGCTCCAATTTATTAATGAGCCACATTCTTACCTTTGCTTGTGGAGTTTTTCAGCTCTGCTAGTTCTTTTCAATCAGCTTATCTTTAGCTTTCTAATGACAACAATACTATCCTTGAAATCTGTCAGTGCAAAAGATACCCACATCCACAATCTTTTCAGGTCCTTATGAGTGAATTAAACATTTCCCAAATGACTGGCATGAGATCAAGCAGCCCAGACCCTCCCCACAACCTTGGCTCTGAGCCTCCAGAGCAACATGAAGATCCAGCCTGTCTAACGGGACTGGTATCTGCTCTACAAGGAGTCCTGAACCACGCCCAGAAGTAATTTGGAAGAGCATTAGTTGGCCCAGGCGAGCCATGCCCACAGTGGTTTGGGCTGTTTCTTGGCATTGTTTACTCAGCCACTGTAATGGTGCAGAAGAGGTGTTTGATTATTATTCGCTCTGATTTTACTCCCCATAACTCTGCTGCAGCAGCCAGGAATGCTAGAGCCTGCTGCCTTCGGAAAGCTTCTGGACTGCTTGCTGCAGGCACAGTGTTCTCCAGTACTTATATATAATTAGTCATCTCATCGACTCAAAATAAGGAAAAAAAACCCCAAACAACTAAACAATTTTAAACCTGTAGAACAAGGAAGAAGGCTGCCTCTATGCAAATGTAGACAGAAAATCCTTGGACCATATTCCTGGAGGCACTGCAAAAGGTGGTGGAACATAAAAGCTGTGGCTGTCTTCTTCCCCCTGTTCGGTGGTTTTGTCTGGTTGGGATTAGCATGGTACTGAACATGTCAGCTAGGTACAAAATTGTTGTCAGCAATAGAAAAATGACTTGCCCTGTGGACAGGCTTAATGCACAAGCTTCTCTGGCGAGGGCACAGATTCAGCACGTCCAAACACAGAAAGTGAACAGAAGAGCTGTGTTGCTCGTCTCTGTGATGAACCGTAGTGGACGAACTCCTAGTTCAAATACCACGGAAAACTTCATTTCGCAGTATGAACAGAGATCTGATTTATACAAACAAAAACGTGGCACCGAGGCTGCGCAGAGCCCCAGGACAGCCTGTCGGCGGGTTTTTTCCCGTCCGTGCTCAGCACCATTGCTGCTGCGTTAGTGCTGCACACGAAGAGGTAACCCGACTGAACGGCAGAAAGGGCAGCAGCAGGCAGGTGCCATCTGCCAGGGAGCTGACCCCGAGCCGCTCTGCCTTGAAGCAGTGACTCCGGTGTCACAGCAAAGCTCTGCCTGCAAGGGTGAAACACAGAGCAATTGACCTTTAGGTGATGGTTTGCAGAGTGTCAGCTCGAATGACACCGTGGGGAGGGGTGTGGGGGTTATTATGGTATATGATATCACCCACAAGCAGGAAAATAGCAAAATTTCACCTGGGGAAAAAAAGCCTGTGATTTCTCCTGATGTTAAACTTCTTGGCTCACTGCTTCACAGATCCTCTACTGAAGACAAGAGCTTATCGCTGTTCCTGCATTTCTCATAAAAGGTAAATTGCTTTTTAACTCCTCTCCATTGCTTTATAACCAACCGTTCTACTTAGATCTAATGATGTGCAAAAGTTTACAAAGCATTTCAGATGACCTGGAATGCTTGCCAGCTTGTGAATAGAGCAAATAGCTTACCCAGGATAATAGAGAGGAAATCCACTGAATAGCTCAAGTCATTAAGATGTTTGCTTTTGATGAGACAACCACTACCAAGAGCCAGAGAAAAATAAAATGAGCCGGTGCTGCTCATGCAAGGTGCTGTGAGACATGCCTCCATCCATCACTGACCTCCCCAGCACCCACCAGCAGGAGGGAGTTGATAGGTTCAAGTCTTTTCCCAGTGCACCAACTTCACTGCTTTCTGCCCAAGATCTTGAAAAGCTACAATGCACAATTCAGCAATTCTACACACAAGCAAATAAATAACAAATTCAATCCCATAGTAACCACATCTGCATCACTCCAAAAAGCTGTGGGGAGAAGGGTTGAGACAGCAGGTGTACCTCACTGGTGCTTACGTTGGGAATCATCATCAACCTAAAATTCTCCGGTGAAGTTAAAAACCTCTTCCTATCCATCTTCATTCTTGTAGCTTTCAGCCATATTTTACAACTTTAAGGAAACTTTCTTTTCCTCTTTATTGCTGAGTGAAATGAACCGTTCTTCCCAGGAGGAGAATGGGGAGGACCACTGCAGGAGGACTAAGTGCTGACTGCTGTGAAGTCTGAGGGGTCAGGGAGGAGGCAGCAGCATGCAGACATGGAGCCCTTGGGCTCCTTTTATTTATGTCTCTTCTTACAACACACACCTTGGAAAGGGAAGCTGAGACAATCACAAATACCTTAGGAGCAGCATATGTAAAGGAGAATTTTATCTTTGTCATTCAGACTCAGGGACAAATGCAAAGGGGAGGCAGAAGAGATCAGGGCAGGTGCAAGCAAATAAAAAAAAAGCTGTTTTGCATTGATGGCTTCTGTGAATAGGCCGGGAGTCAGACACCTTCAGGCAATGTGTTACAAGGGCCCTTGTCCCTACCCAGCTCTCAGCTCCACTGTGAGAGATCCTGTGATGCCGTCAGGACTTCTGTCCACTTGCTACAGAACAAAAAAAAAAAAAAAAAAAAAAAAAAAAAAAAGGAGGGTTGCTAGTGCTCGGGTGGGAGATAGTGCACTGGGGCTTATGTTTTACCCAAACTGCCAGACATCATTTGAGGACTAATACTGAATGGTTATATCAAATAACAAATACAGATTAACTCTTTGCTATTTCCCTCCACCTGGCTCAGGCAACACAGCATGTCCACGTGGGTATCTGGAGGGACTGAAGAATACGTGCCCTTCCAGAGGGACGTTAAAGTCATCCCTAATTGACCTCATTATGTGCTGACTCCGTATGTGTCCCTTCAACAGCTTAGGGGAAACTGATGACTTCAGATCAATGAACATGCAGTTACACAGAAGTCTTCCCCAAGCTTCATCTTCCTTGGTAGGAATCACAACAACACTGGATTTTTTATAACTAGATAAACACTGTGACAGCAGCAATCGTCTGCAGTAAAGAAATCCCAGAGCAAATTAGTCTAGTCACAGGTACAGTGCTGAAGTCTTCAAAATCCACCTCTGCACCAGGGAAGCTGTGTCCTTTGCAATGCCATTGCTTTCTGATGTGAGTCTCTTCTGATGAAGCACAGGTGGTGTCCCAGGGCTATGGAATTCTTCTTCCTGCACCAAGAGGACAAGAAGTTTTCAGACAGGCAATTGCTGGGATTCGCCAAAAACTGTATTAGGAGCAGTTTCATGAGTGCTTAGTGGATGCTGGTTTTGCACATATCCCCTTCCTCACCATTCATAAATATATGCACAAGCATCATTTTATTCACACAGATTTTGGCAAAAGGCCCATTGAATTCAGCAGAGAGAAGTCCATTGACTTTGGTAGACTTTGCACATCGTGGGTGAGAACAGATGGAGGCTCCATTCACCAGTTGCCACTCGTTATTTAAAGTTTATTGTTGTTAAAGAGTTTTGTTAATATATTCACAAATGAAGCATGATCCAAGTGGTGTAACCACTGCTGAGTGCTAGTGAAGGGCAGACGTGCTCTTCCAACAAGGATGGAGTGAACAAAGGACACCCCTGTATACACAGAGCTTACAAACAGGAGTTTATTGGCCCACTTATCCCCAACCTTCTGAGGGTCGTAGGTCTGCAGTCAGTGCTTTCTGGCCACAAGAAAAAGGCAGTTGCCAACAGTCCAGATGTGAGACACCACAGACCTGGCACAGGAGAAAGTAACCACACATGAGCACAGGTCCTCCCTATTGCCAGCAGGAGGGTCCTGTGGGTTTTGGCAGGAGGTGTACTGAGCCTTTCCATAATCTATAGCTATCCAGAGTGGAAACCCTCCTTGCATCATGAAAGAACAAGGAATCACATTTCCTGAGCACAGCCAGGGGAAGGGAAGTCTTCTAGAGCAAAAGACGTCCCTACACATGGCTGCTGCAGCTTTGGCGAAGACTTTCCTCCAGGGACCCACAGCATTGTGTTTCCCAAAGCTAGATCTCATCTCACGCCAGTGGAACTGCATGACTCCACGTAGCAAAGAAAGTAATGTGGGGGCTGCCCACTAGCTTGTGGTCATGTAGTGCCCAGCAATCAGCTTTTGTAAAAGGCAGGCGAAGTTTATATTGCCTGTGGGGCTCCAGGGTTATAACAACCGTAAGAAACATGCCAGTAGTTAAGGAATTTCTGGCATTAATAAAGCAGAAGGGCCAATGGCTGTCACAAACAAGCTAGAAAGTGAAGTTAAAAATCCATGTTGAGTTTAAGGGATAAGATTAAAAAATGAAACAGACTTGTTGGGCTAATCTAGAGGAAGCACTAACAGCTCTGACATGGGAGTAGCAAGCGGGAGAAGAATGGCTTAGTCCAAAGTGAAAATGCAACCAGCAAAAATAGGTCACTGAAGAACAAGAAACATTCTTCTTGCTGGAAGCCAGAGGCCTGAGCCCATGGGACTGCTTCTCCAGAAAATGGTGTGAGAAACACACCTGGCACACTCACAAAAACCATTCCCTGCTGCAGGTCAGCGGCCTGAGCAGGTCTGAGTCACCACTGGACAAAGCACCCTCTGAGAAAGATAGAAAAAATTAGCACTGATCTATGCAAATACCCCAAAAGATAGCACTGCACACACACATGGCAAGAGGTAATTAATTTCAGCTCAATATCTGATAAAGATGGAATTAGTGCAGCCTCCTCAAACAGCAGCAAATTCCCAGTTGTTAATTATTGGAGTGCCACAGCTGGGGAATGTTTTCTGTGATTCCAGCCTGGATGTTGGGCAGCCTCCCATCTCTTGGGGCTGCTTCATGTTTTATCTAGACAATAGCAAAGGTTAGTGACAGGCAAGTCTGTGGACTACCCTCTTCTCAGCTGCATCATCCACAACTGAAAACTAAACTTAGGTTTCCTGATTTTGTCTTTTGTGTGTTCACAAACATGGTGGTGGGACTATGTGAAAGTGTTAGAGCTTTGAGGCTCTCACAGCAGCAAAAAAAAAGCAGATTTCTGGACCTGGGAAACAGAAGAAACAAAAAAATTTCCCTAGAAACAAAAATGTAACTTAGGTGTGTCCCCAGTGGTCTTTCATTTCTTGTGCTAGTCTCTGTGGCTTAGGGGTTTTGCAGCCAGGAAGCTGCTCCTGGTATCAAGTGTTTCACAGCTCTCAGGCATTCATAGAGCTGTGTGAAGTGCTCTGCATCCCGTCAGAGAAAGGTCTTCTCGACCCTCACACCCAGGATTTACATCACTGCAAGCCACGTGATGGAAGTGGGAGATCTCAGGGGCATGCTCGGTGCAGCTCCTCTGGGAAACAGGCCAGTGTAAGAGGCCATCAGAAGCCAAGAGAAGTTTGCTTTTGGTTTGGTGGGATGACTACTCAGTCTGTCACTGCCAGGGCCAGGAATGAGCCAGCTGAGCCTTGGAACAGGACAGAACAAACGGACCCATTGAGAAACAGGGGTATGGAGACATGGACCTCTTCCTCCTGCACCATCAAACCATCTCAGCTGAAGCAGCAGCCTCATCAAGAGCACAACAAATGCTTCAGGTCCTGCTGTTGCTCCCAAAGTCTCTGGATATGGTCTGCGCGCTGTCAGCCGTCTTGATGGCTTTTCTGTAGGAGCTGCATGGGCAGTGCATCAGACCGAGCAGCACATGCAGGAAGGATGTTTCCACATTCTTTCAATGAAGGTCTTTGCATCCCTGTGGGACTTGCTTACTGCCCAGGTACTCGCACCACCTTTGTAATAGGAAAGAACATGGACTGGAGCTGCCAGAAAAGAGGTTTTGACCACTGGACATGGACTTTGTACAAGATCCTCACAAGAGAGAGTCACAGGTGACAATGAAGACTACATAGGAAATGCAAGTGCGTCCCCAGAGGAGACGAGACACCCACGGTTTCCAAGCAGACCGTCTGAGGGATCGTCTGTTTGCAAACTTCCTCATGAGGTTTGTCACTGTGGCATGGCTGCTGTCTACGCACTTGTTGGAACCTGAGAGGCAGCCTGTTTGAGGTAATTTCTGCTTAATCACAACCATTTTCAGCACCATGAAAGAATGCTACGACTTACTCAAAATGAGCTACAGACTGGAGGGACCCTCTGTTTGAGAAGAGTTGTCATCCAGCTACTTTGGTTTTCAGCTACTCTGTGCACCGGTACAGGATTGCCTAAGCCAAGCACAGACCCAAAGCTGGCCCTTGTCATACTGCAGTATGTCACCAGGAGTAGGAAAACACATTTGCCTAGGTGTGAGCTCACATGATTTACCTACCATCAGAATAAGACGCAAACTTCCTTTTCATGTTTATTAGAATAATGGTAGCCACTGGGAATTTTGACTTGCTTGCAAAAATGGCATTTTGTTCTATTTGAAATAAAAATTTCTGAATAAAAATACTGTTTCTGCACCTGGAAAAAAAAAATCTAGGTTTTATTCTGTTTTGCAAATATTATTTTCAATTTTTTCCAACTCCCCTCTAAGTTTCACATTTTTTCTGATTTTTAATGGGCAACAGGAGACAGCAGAGGAGCAAGAGCAAAGGGGGTTTCTGCACTCATGGGGAAATATTATTTGTATTTAGATTTCCCCAGGAGGCTGAAAATGGACACCTAGTCCAGTGGGAAGTTGTTTACATTGGTGCATCTCCCAGCTGGCACTGCCGGGGGTTAAGCTATGTCCTCCTCATAAGGCAGAGCAGCTCTAAAGCCCGTGCAAGGTCACCCACCAGGGATCCACCATGGGCTCTGCCAGGCATCCCTCTGCGCCGGTGTGACAATCTGGGCTCCTGGAGACTGATTATTATGCCGGCTCATTAGCATTTGTTTGGAAAGAAAATATGCTGCCCTCACTATTGAATTCTCCTTATCCTCTAGGTGAGACAAAGCTGTACCAGGTGATACAGAGATAAAGCCAGGGCTCTGTACATGGGCCTGAATGATGGCACCAACCAAGGAGTGAGGGCAGAGCCTTCTCTGGAAACTGCTGTGGAAGTCCCTGTGTGCTGAGGTCCTGGAGGAAGCAGAAGGTCTCCAGGTGGCCTCACCCTTAGAGGGGTAAGGCAGGCCCTGGCAGAGTTGTCCACCACAGCTGTCCTGAGCAGGGGAGTGGGGACGAGCAGACCAACCCCAGGGAGATGGGGAAGGGAGATGTGACCCTTGGATGACACAGGCCATCTTCAACCAAATGCAAAGCTTGGCTAGACCACTCCAGGTGGGCACCTGTGACTGCTTGAACCCTCTGGCTAAGAAAAACTGAGGCATGTTTAAAAACCATTAAATTCTGGCTGGAATGATGTGGTTCACACAGATTACCTGTAAAGAGCTGGATCACCAGACAGCTCCTCATGAGCTTCTTCCAGTGGTCAAGCACTGGGACAGGGGCCTAGAGGGACCATGGAGTCTCAGTCCTTAAAATCTGCAAAATATGCCTGTGACAAGACTCTGAGCAACCTGTGTTAACATTGCAGTGAGTTCTTTCTGAATTACGCTGTGATTTTAGAGTCCCTATCCCAGTTGTGCTGGAGCACATCAGGAGTAATGCCAGAGTCAATCAAGTATGATGAGTAAAGCCTGCTGTTCTACACTTCTTAAAATGGTTCAGGGAAGAAAGTGACTGTATATGAGTTAGAGAGGAACTGAGTTTGTCCAGTCCCTTCTTTCTCTTTCTGCTTCAGGACTTTTTGTCAAGTCTACAGAAACAGTATCTCTTGGGACAGAAAGGGGCATGAAGGGCTTGTTTAGAGGTTTTTTTCCATCTCACACATACCCTTCCAAGGCTGGATTTGGTCTTGTGGCAGTTTCAGCCATGGTTAATGAGCACACTGCTGTGGAGACTGTGCAGTGTCTGTCATATAATGATTGAGATGTGCATCTCTCAGGCAGCCTGCAACTACATTCATCCTACAGCAAAAGCTGTATGTCTCCGGCAGGTTACCTACACCACAAGTCTCTTCAGCAGTGAGCTATTTTTACAACATCTCTTCTTTATCCATTTGGGTTGACCATGTACCTGCCGCCTTCCTCCCCATGCTAACCCACATATCACACAGCCCACAGACGAGCAACTACACAGCCTCCTGTTTCCTCATACAGAACCACCCTGGTGGGCCGTGGAAGTCTCTCTCTTCCTTGTTTGACATCTGTGGGCATGCCCAACAGCTTTACTGAGAAAGCCATTTTTTTTTCCACCCAGAATTAACTCACATGCTCAAAAATGGCCACTTCTTTGATCTGCAAGGCCACGTCAGGCCTGAGGCAGGACACTCTCCATCACCTGTTCTTGTGCTCTTTTGCACCTAATAAAGCTACTTAAAACACATCGGCTCCTTGAACTCAGCTCCTGAAACAAAGGTAGAGGAAAAGATGTTTCATCTATATTTCAAAGCTGATTCTTCACAAATAAAGCAAGTAAAAATTCTGATCCCATCTGCAGTCCCACCAGGGAAACCAGCCCAGGCAGGAGAGGGCCACGAGGCATTTTTCTCCCAAAAGGCATAGTTGTGCCAAGCTCAAGTCCAAATAGTTCTCAGGTTGTCAGGTTTGGGTGGTTGGACTTTCTAAATAAAACCCAAAACTTTCTGCTACAGTTACCATAAAAAACATGGTAAAATCAAACTCCTACGTTTCCAGAGAAAAATTATGAGCCGAACATGGCAACTAGTCCCTGCGCAGAACTGGCCCTCCTTGCCCATCCGCCCTCCTGCTCCAGCACAGAGGGTATCGCAGGGAGGGACTAGTCCCTGCACAGCCATAGTGGCTGTCATCTGACACAGCAGCTCCGCTGCCACGCACCCAGGTTGGATGGGATGGTCACGTCTCCATCCCCTCCTTCTGCTGCTCCTCTCCTCAAAGGTGCCACTCTGTGCACCCAAGCCCAGACCCGACTGTGCTAGTGCCAAGGTTTCGCAACGGTAACCCAGTGCTGAAGATCAACTTGGCTCTGTAGCTGGTATCAGTTAGTGTGTGCAGAGGCTAAAAATAGAGACCCTCCACTCTCACAATGACTCAGAGATGCAGAAGGGAAACCCACAGGCTCTGTGCTTTACTGTCCCCTGAGCTGATTGAAAAGCTTTATTTCTTTGTTTTGACATAAAATGGCTTTTTGAAAAACAAACTAACCAAAAAAAAAAAAAAACCCAACCAAACCAAAACTCATCTCTTACAACCAAAGCTTCTGGGGAGACTTCTCATTTTGTCTAAGTTTGTAAGATGTCTTGGACAAAGAAGTATGATATTTTGGATTTTTTTAAATTCTAGTTGTACTTACCTGCTAAGCTGTTTCTTGGAGAGCTGTGAGAGCACATGAAATGGTAATGCAAGTGAAAGGTGTGCACATCCTCTGAAACTTTCATGGGAAATACAGTACACTTTCCAGACAGCTCTAATTCCAGCTCAGGAGGAAAATATATCCACCAGCTGGTCTCATTAAACCCCCACAGGGAGGTGATCCTTTAGTCCTTTAACTCCCTCTGTTTAGCCTCAGCATCGGGGGCACCAGCCAGCACCACTTAGGTCCGGGCTATGCCATGGGTGATGGTGTTCTGGAGGCTGGGGGTCCTGGTGGGAAAGCAGAAGAGAACTGGGATCCTGTGGGGAGGCGCACTGCAGCTTCAGCACTGTCTTGCCCATGAGGAGAGCGGGTCCTTCCTCCCTGGCCCTCTGTTTATCTGTGCCATGCTTACAGGTCATTTTAAGAGTGTTGGAGCACTGGGGCAGGTGCCCATAGATAGTGGAGTCTCCACCCTGGAGATTTTCAAAATGACTGGACAAGGCCAGGAGCTACCTGCCCCAGCTTTGACATTAGGAGGTTGGATTAGAAACCTCCAGGGATCCCTGCCAGACTTAATTTTTCCAGATTTCTAGTGCAGCCCGTCTCGGGCTCTCATGCCTAGTGAAATGGGGCAGGCACAGCCTGAACTCGAGAGCAGCGACCAGCCCATCAGCAGAGGAGCAGAGCGGACCATGGCAGGCAGGCACCAGCCCAGCTGGCTCTCCAAGCCCCCTCTGCTTCCTCTCAAGCTCCAGCTGGACACATTTTAACCTCCCCGCTTGGAGGGGAGGAGCAACATCACTGGGCACAGTACCCGGGAGTCAGACTCCAGGGCAAAAGCACCTTGTTCATGAAGTGAGCCCTGCGTTGGTGCTGTTAGCTCCATCTCCGCAGAGGACCTGGGCACCCAGCCAGGCCCTTCATTTCCCTACAAGGTCCCCAGAGAAGGGACAGACCGGGCTAGATCTGTGGTGGTGCTTGTGTTGGACTGTGGCTCTACAAGTCCTTCCCCACTGCATGCACAGAGCTGTGGAGGTACAACCCAACTGACTGCTGACGGTTGGGATGCTGAACAGTGAGAAAGACCGGCTTCAGCTGAGAGAAAACAAAACTGTTGCTGAAGTTGGTTCATTCTGTGTTAGCAATCAAGCATGCACTGGTGTAAGAGCTGTGTCATGGGTGTCTCATCCCACTCTTAACTTATCCTGAGAGCACCCTCGCTGCCTTCTCTCTGCTCTGTTGTAGTCTCATGCTCAAGCTCCAGCATAGACAGCAAACCCATCCCCACAGCAGGAGGACATGAGCAGACACACTTACAAGAGGTCTTCAAATGCTGCATTAAAACCCTGTAGTGTCAAAGGTCTTAGGAAAGGGTTGAGCCCTAAGGGCAACCACTACGGGATCCCAGCTCAGCCCGTCGGATCCCTCTGTGGAGAGGCTGCACCAGAGCTGGTCTGACCCTGCGGCTGGAGAGGACCTCAGCACAGCCCTGACCCCAACGCCGGGCTGTCCCCGTGGGAGGCACAGCTGGACCCACTGCTGGAGCATGTTCCCTGCTCCCATGGGAACACCCGCACATCTCTGTTCCTTGGCTCCCTGCAACACAGGGCAAGGGGAAACAGTGAAAATGAGATCAGCGGATAGTGATGGGATGCCAGTAATTCCCACAGACAGCCAGGATGAAAAAGACCTCAGGAAGCCACCACCCCGCCTTCCCTGTCAGGACCTGAGCTAATAGACCATCTGCCTGCTGCCCTGGCCTGTGACCCCGGCAGGGCAGAGCCGCCTGGCAGCAGGGACCACAGGTGGAGATAGCTCCTCCAGCTCCATCCAGAGCTCCCTGCTCAGACTAAGAGCTGACATCCTCCCCCCGCTGTGCGCTCCCAGCTGGGCTGTTCCCTTTCCAGAAACCCACCATCACTTTACCCACCGCTTGCTCACGTCCAAGGGAAGGTCATGAAGACAGCGTGTTGCCCCTTGTCACCACATGCGGGTTACGAGTGTTCCCTGCGCAGCAGCGGCCACTGCTCCCACAGCCATGGCGGGGGCTTTGTCATGTCCTGCTGAACACCACCTGGAGCTTCAGCAAGTCCGTCAGGAATGAGGTGGCTTGTCCTGAGCTCACCCGAGAGCTGACGCTGCCACAAGCATCTGCCAAATGGGGCATGTAAAGAAATGGCGTGTGGTGGTCCTGCTCGCAGGGGCAGCTGCTGGCTGAGGAGCGGTGCAGGACCTGTGCCCACCTTTCAGGTCACTTGTGCCAGTGCCTTGCAGCCGCTCTCCGGTCAGAACAGGGTCCATCCCGTGCTCTTATCAGTTTCTGACTGAGAAACCCAGATAACAATTTCTGCTGCAAGAACAACTGTGTTTTCAATTAAATCATTGAACCAGAAAACTATTTTATAATCAATTCAGATCAAGCCACTTGTATTTTCCCTCTTTCTCACAGCAAAGTGTTATGTTTTGGATTAGCCAGGAACATTTTGTTACAGCTGTAACAAAATTTCTGCTTTCATTCTAGGTCTTTGTTACAAAGTTGGGTTCTTGGCCCTTAGGAGGGAGGAGACCCTCTAACCCTTCTAACTGACACCCCAGGGCAGAGGCTCATCTAGGACATCGGGTGTTTGGTCTGAGTCCTGCCTTCACCCATGGAAGTCTCCCACACCAGCAGGTTAGAAGGTGTCTCTGGGGCCCCTCATACCTCTCTCCTGGAGAACACCTATGGACTGGCTGTTACACACAGGAGCAAGACCCCCATCCTTACAGGAAGGACCATAACCCCCAGGCTGGCAAGATGTTCTCACTCTCCATGGACCAACAAATACTTCGTTATTATTCACAAAGCAGAGAGGACTGAGAGTCTTCCACCCCCTGGCTCTCTGCACACCCACAGCGGGACAAAGACTCTCCTCAGCTCAGCAGCTGTGGGAGTCCAGCCCCAAACATCTCATTCAGACCAAAAAGTCATGGCCAGTTTCCTATGACCATCACTGGCATTTCCACGAATGCCATATTCACTGTGAGAAAAGTCAGTCTCTGTTAATAATGATACTTGAGTTGGTGGAAAACACTGGGAGTTTTTCCCCCATGACATGAAACAGTATTTTGTTTTGATCTGAATCAAGATTTTCTTCTAATTTTAGTCTGCAAAATTTTGGAATTGATGTTTTTTTTTCCTTTCCCCTCCCAACTTCTTGTCTGTTTTTTTCTCTGAAGCTGCCAACCCCCAGGGTACCTTGATCAGACTTCTGAAATTTGTTGATAGAAGGCAGGATTCAGATCCCCATGAAATTGCCATGTGCACTTTAAATGCAGCAGTCTTGCTATGTTACAAATAACCAGAATAGATGTGTGAGAGTCTGCTCTGAAATAGGGCACTGGGACAAAGAGAGAAGCGTAGGGCGCCCAAACTGCTCATGATGAATAGTAGCACAGAAATGTCACTGCTCCTACACACCAGCCCATCATTAAATACTTCCACTTTCTTTAGTGAAGTAACAAAAAAACTAGTTGATGCTTTCAGCACAGCACAAAAATCTCTATCCACATCTGCCTTAAAGTGTCAGATTCATGCAGGAAGCAGAAGTGTTCCTGTGAGATTAGCATCTCTGTCTAAAACATGCTTGTGAAAGGTGAGAACACAATACTAGCACAGTACAATGTTCCTGCTGCATCTCTGTGTGTTTTATTAATGATAACATTGTTAAAATGAGATTATATGCTCTTTAGTTCGCTTTTTTTTTTTTTTTTTTTAAATCATAACTAACTCAAAGGAGTTTCTGGGCTCAGAAATGTGTTCTTCCTGGACCTAAAATAACCCTTCTAACTCAGTCCTTTAAGACCCCATCAGAGTTCTGATATATGACGGCTAATGCTCTGCCCTTTACTAGTGTACTCAATAGATTTAATTCTGTCACCACTGTTTATCTAAATTCCCATGAAGAAATTGTGATTCCCAGCTCTGAGAATGCACAGTGTGAAAGCTCAAAAAATTGAAAAATCTGCTTATTTTTAGTAGGAGCTATTCTAAATTTTCTGACTGCAAGAAAAGGAATCAAAGATGCTGCTGAGGAGCAGCATCAAGGCAAGAAGACCTTCTCTCCTATTGGCGAGGCCAGGGTGACTGTTCTGCTTCTCCCACCTTGTCTGCTGGCTGAGGGCAGGACCAGACCTTCTTGAGGTCAGTGACGTCCTTTTGAAGGGTTTAAGTCAGCCTCTCAGCTTTCTACCATGGCATGAGGAGAACTCTCCTCCATCTAAACTATGTAGCTGAGAGGTCGAGTTGGGACACCCAGAATTTGGGGAGAAGCTGTATTATACAGAATTACTGTAGAAGCACTCATCTCTGAAGAGCTGCTCCAGCACTTTGGCAAGCTGGGTGTCCTGTGTCACAGCTCAGATCTTCCCAACAGTGGTGCATGTTGCCATATGACAGCCAAGAATATCTTTGGCAGGTTTAGTTCCATCTGCAATGGCCAGGAAGGTGGGCTCGAGATCAGATTAGCTGCCCGCCCATGTTAGTGATCTGCAGGAGCGCCCTGAGGACTGGCTTTGGGGCTCCTTCTCCTGCATTCCCATGGGACACCTTCCTGGCTGCAGCATGTGCAGCCTCTTTCTACCTGGCCTGCCTGTCAAACCCAAGTGCAGCTCAGTCCTTGCAGATCCCCAGCACCAGACATCAGGACAGACCTTGAGTTCACAGTCCAACATGACTATAGATCCAGCACAAGAAAAGCCAAGGGAGTATTTCTGGGTATTCATTACCTCAAGCCATCATCTGTCTCCTTCCTCAGCTGCGTCACAGGCGATAAAAGAGGAGAACAACAAGTAACACCTATAAAAGATATTCTGGGGTTACTCTAGGAACCACAGATCTTTTTATCAACAGCAATCCACTGGGTTTGGGAGATATTTTAGTTTTGTAGGCAGCAAGATGAACTGTGCTGCTTCACAATAAATGCAGACTTATTAGATCTTGTCTGGGATTGTTAGATTTCTTGGAAAACTTGCAGAAGTCTGAAGAAAAAAAAAAAAATCTACATTCTTTATCCTGAAGAAAACTTAACCTGAAGTGGTAACATCTGACTTCTGCTGAGTGGCAGATGACCTGACTCCTTCCTGTGTCTTCTCTCCAGATCTGCAAGTGACTCTAGCTGTCCCACATGTGCCAGGAAGGAGTGTTAGCTCTGAAGTCCCTTCTGTGCGTGGCTGCCCTGCTAGACCACTGATCTTACAATTCTGGGAAAGGATTAGTTTGGGAAGCTTTTGAGGGCTGCTCATCCAACGCCAAAGCAGCAGTGCTGGTCTCTCTGTTCTACTCTTTCCATTCCAATGCCATAACCAGAGAGGAAATGTGATTGCATCAGCACAAAGAAGCTGAGATGCTGCTGCTTGTGGCCGCACAAGCAGGATTGAACTGGCCAACCAACAGTAGTATTTGGCAGTGGTCACATTCTGGCAGAGTCTCACCGGCTCTGCCATTTCCGAGACCTGCACTTCCATCCATAGGCGACTCCTATATTTAGTAATTGTGCTGGTGGCAAAGGCCCAGCCTCCAGGATGTTGATTCAGACAACCAGACACTCAGCCACTTCCTGTTTGGATGCACTAAAATTATTTGCATCATTTAAAAAGTGATGTTGGTTAAGGGAAACAAAGCGTTACTGTTAGAGGAGGCTGAGAGCTGGGTTACGTACCCATGCACAATGGAAAAAAGAGCAGAATAAATTGTCTCTATCTCCCAACAGCAGCACACACATACATCATGTCCCCAGGAGCCACTTTCACCACTCCTCCCGCACAGTGACACTTCTATTGCCACAACAGTGCAGTAGAACACTGTGACCTCCTGCTAAGCCTCCTCCCAGGGCTGCTCTGCCAGCGCAGACCCAGTATCATCTCTAGCTACAGATCAGGAGCAGAGACATACCCAGGAGACATGGTCTGCTGGCTGGAACAGCCAATAGGAAGAAATACAGGCTCTAGCATATGCCCCTGCGCTGCCACCCAAGCAGTTATGCTGCTGACAAGTTTTTCATAGCAAAATGCAGCTTTCTACTGTCTCTGCAACCTTTGCAACCCCACTGAGGGCATAAATGTGGCCCCTGAGATGATCATTAATTCCTGGTGACAAGAGGGCCAGGGGATCTCTACTCTGGAGGCTTTGTGGGTGTTGGCTGTGTCTATAGCTGGGCTCAGCTCTTGTCTCAACACCTCCGTACCTAATGACTTACCTTTAATCTGCAAACGCCGGTGCAGCTGCTGAGTGAGAGAGCAGATGTGATTCAGTTTGGGCTGGCTGCTTCTGGAGGGAGTGGTGGTGGAGAGGACCCCTGCCCAGCACTGCCGGTGTCTGAGTTTGCCAGTCTGCAGTCACAAAGCCTGATTGTGCCCCAGGGCCATCTGCTGTGGCTCACACCCAGGGCACACCTTCACCACGGGCTGTAGATACACAGAGACATCACCGGCCCACTCAGCTGACCTGGGCTGTGCATGCGGCCAGTGCCTCTGTGGCTTCTCCACTTCCACAAGAGAGGCCAAAAAAATTTGTAAAATATTTTTTGGGGAATCCTTGCAAGTGATCCCTTCCCCACTGTCTGCAGGGCCTGGCTGTCTGATAATACCCAACTGCTCTATGCTCAGCTCTTCCCTAGCTCCCAGGTACACAAAAAAACCCAAGACCTTTACTTCAAATGTTCAAGAAGGGAGTTGTCCTGGATGCTTCACATCCCACCTCCAAAATATGATCAATTTGGCCTTTCTTCTGTTTTTTTCAGAGCCTTACTAATCTATTCCCAATGTCTAGGAAGGCTGATGACTCAAATAGGTTTTTCTCCACAGAGTCTGAACGAGCAATCTCTTGGCTAGGGCTGTTTATGACTTAACTGCAGATGGATTTACCTATCCTGCTTTATTTTTAGCTGAGATGCAATTAGTCATGTGGACCAGGAGCTTCGAATGTGACTGGATATCTTAGTGCCTTGTCTTTTCACATCCACCTAAAAATGAAGACAACCACATTTCACTGTCCCTCTGAAAAGCCTTTGCCAACATGCATTTTCCAAGCCCAAATAAGGTGAGTGCACTGTTTAAGCTAGGGAGTAAAAGGCAAATTAGAAATAGCAAATCACAAAAGTGGGTTCTGAGTCACCCTCAGACAGAGGCTCTGCAATCAGAATTTAGGTCATAACTGCATTGCCATTGTATATGCAGGAATATAATCTGGCACCCACACTGGGAGCTGTGTTGAGTCAGCAAGGCAAGCAAGAGTCAAAAATAGTTAAAATCTTATTTTTGTCACAGCATTTAGCAACTGTTTATGAGTATCTGTCATGGCAGAGCAAACCTGCAAAGTCAGACTAGGATTTCTCAGAATAAAGATGCAATTTGATTGTGGCAATGTGTTTTAAACCTCAAGTCAAAAGTTCCCAGCTCACGACATCCCAGAGTTCTTCACGTTTTAATACACTTTTTGATTTTATCATCTGATAGTAATTTGTCAGGTAAGCAGTGATCATAACAGAAACCACTGGTCTGGGAAGACAAGGATCTCCCTCCAGCACTCTAATTAATGGAGCATGCAGTGAATGCTCGGAGCCAGCCTGGGGACCGGGAGCAGGGTGCACAGTCCTTGTGCTTCCCCGTGCACCTTCAGCTGGCAGCAACCAGAGATGTTATTTAGCAACCCTAAGCAAGTCTGACACAAATCATGGGTGATGGTAGAAGGAAGGACCCAGGGCCTCTTGCCTGCAGAGATGCCCACGCTCCCTGAGATGAGATGAGCACTGCCTGCTCTTGCCACAAGGGCCACTCAGGAGCAGATTTTCCCCATATCCCAGCACTCAGAATATCTTGCCTTTACAGCCTGGCAAGACTCACTGTCCAAACTCAGATCCACCCGAAACTGCACACCCTGGGTGCTGCCTGTACATACATTTGTCTCTGCATGGCTCCACTCCTTTTGAAGAAAGATGAGACTTTGTATTTTCAGCTTCATCTACTTTCCATTCTCCCACCACACTCTGAATCTGAGAGCATGCAAGCTGATCACAGTGTTGTACAAGGCTAAGCCTTTGATTACAGAGTTAAAAACATGGAAAAATGCAAATACGATGACACAAAGCAAATTACTGCCCAGAGTGCTTTCTGTGAGACATCCCAGCCTGTAGCTCTAGCAACCACACACCTCCTGGACACTGCCTGCAGGAGCAGGATCCTCGGCTATCTCCTCACTTTTCCCATCACAGCTCTTTCATCCATTTTCTTCCTTTGTGTGGCTCGTGTTGGCATTTGATGAAAGTGTGCAAGGGACTTTTTCTTCCCCACTCAGGTGTCCCTGCCCCCGCAGACCTCCCGACTTCTCTGTTGAGTTCACTTGATCGAGCTTAAAACACCTTGTTGCTTGCTGTCTGGAGGTGCCAGCTTCAGGGTGAACTGGCCTGCTCTTGTGTCTCTGCTGGCCCTGAATTAATTAGGATCACACTATTTAGTAACTCTCAAGGAGCCTGCATTGCTCTCAATACACCTGCAGTTTCCTTCACAGGTCTTATCTGCACTCAAGCAACAATATGAAGTGCAGCTACACCAGCTAGGAGCCTTTTTTTAAAAAAAACTTCCCTACCTCCTTCTTTTGAACTTAGCAGGTTCAAAATTGAGGATCTGGGGATATTCTCGAGGCTTTTGAGCAATTAGGCCATGCACCAGCTTTGCAGTGCTCCTAGGCAGCCCAGCACCAACAGCAGAGAGAAGCCAACAGGGGCCACAGCTCCCCATGGTTTGCTGTTGTTGCCATCCAGTGCCAAAACTTGTCTGTTTGTATGAGAGTGAAAGGAAATCCAAGAACCAGGGCCAAGACAAATCAAGCCTGGAAGCAACAGCTCACAAATAGCAAACTCTTCAAAAGGCCTGAGACATGTTTTCAGTTCTGCTTTAACACACAGGACCCACTGACACTGGACAGCCCAGTAGCTCAGGCTGAGAAAAGTTGGAGGAAGGACCTGGGGTTGGACAGGGTTGAACCAGGTGGGGGTGTGCCTATGGATGTCACAGGCTCTCCTGGAGTTGTTTGTTGAAAGAATTTGCAAACGACTGTAATTGATTAAGAAATGAGGTGATTATGCAATCTGTTAATTAGAGAGAAAGGGGTTATTAATCCACCAGACAGGTCCAGCAAAATCCCTCTCAAAGCATCAGGGGAGATGCTGTGGGGAAGAAGAAAGGCTGCACAAATGGCTGCGGTGGCATCCAGCAAGGCCACTCCTCTCTGGGGCCAAGAAGCTCTGGGACTCCTTCAATCCTGCCTCCAGGACCAAGTGCCACGTGCAGGAGCATGCGGTGCATGCTGTGATAAACAGGCCACACCTGGTTGCCAGCTGTGTTTGCTGCACCCCGGATTAAAATGATTTGGCCTCTGATTTTGTGCAGACATCCTCTGGAGACACCTTTTGCGAGATCCATCTCACTATGGGAAGACTATGTTAGCTGAGGGTTCCTTTACAATTCATAGCGGAGACAACTCATCTGCTGGACCTGTTAAGACTGGGGTTCAGTCTGATATTAAGAACTCATGAGGTGTCTTCACCAGTCACTGAGGTTTATGGGCAGGCTGAAGGTGCCAGCTTCGGGGTGAACTGACCTGCTCTTGTGTCTCTGCTGGCTCTGAATTAAACAGCTTTCCCACAGCAGCCTCTGAAGCCTGGACACCAGCTGATGGGAGACACCCACCCTGACCCCTTGATCACAAACTGAATCTGAACCCAGACATTGCAGGAGAGGAAAGCACCTGCCCCACTTCCCAACCTGTGCCTCTCCTACCCTTTTGTCCTGCACAGACCCTAAGATACATCGTTGACAGCAAAGCTCCTGTCCGCACCACAGGGCACAAGCTCAGAGCAGAGGCACAAGCCAACCGTTGCCTTCTCTCAAGTCTTTTGGACATTTGGCACCCCTCATTTGGCCAACCTCTCCAGACAGAAGCAGAGATGCTAGAGCCCCACATGCCCCAGCCCACCTGCGTGCAGACGGGGTGTCCCCCATCACTCCCTCTGCCTGAAGGACTTTCTATCCAAGGGTCACAAAGCCCTGTCCACTCACAGGGACCAAATGGAAAACCCAACGCACTGTGGGGATACACTGAGTGCACAAGGCATCTCCAAGTCTTGGCACGTCTTGGCTGTAAGAAGCATTGGAGCATTATCCCCCTTTTGGCCAGAGCCATGCAAGCTGCAGAGCACAGGCAGATTACCCGGTCCCAGGCCTCTCCGGTTAATCTGTGCTCAGTTTCTTTATCCTGCCTGTCTATATATAACCTCCCTCCCGGACACCCTCAACCACCGGTGGGGGGGGCACACAGCTAGGGGTGTGAGGGCAGGGCAGACATGCAGTGAGCACCTCAGTGGCAGCTCAGGGCCAGGCCTGGCATCCTTAGGGTGTGTGGACGTGCTGGGGGGCAGGAAGCAGCCCCACATGCCCCGTCACACAAAGAGGGACCACGGTCTCCTCTGCACTCAGGCACCAGGCTGTTTTGAGCAGGGCTGGGTGGTCTTGCATGCAACCATGGCCAAGCTGGACTCAACATTTGGGACAGCCTTAGACCAGGCTGGAGGTGAGATGAGAGATGCAGAGAACATGGGAATGAGGGCTGGGTCACTTTCACATGTAGGAGTAAGATATCAATACAAAGAAGGGATTTGCCTTTCTATGAACAATCTGGGATCACCGTTCCGGATAGAAATGGAGGAGGTGAAGACATGGCAGAGGGAAGTGGTGGGACCTGTCCCATCATGGAACCGGTGGACAGGACAGAGGGGCTGCACTGGGCAGAGCCGCACAGAAGGTGGGATGGAGGAGCCACTGGCAGGGACGTGCCTCCAGGCTGGCGCAGCAGCCTATGACACAGTGTCTGGTGCAGACCAGTTTGCATCCCTGCGACCCGCTAAAAACCTCGCACTCACCAGAGACATCATGTCACGCACTGCCACTGCGTGGACATGACCCTGTGGGGCTGCTGAGCCTGCTGAGAAACAGCTGGAGAAAAGCCACCACTCACAGGGTGCTTTCTGTTGGAGAAGAAAGAGGAGAAATCCCAGTTCTCCGTGTTGTCAGGATGGTATTTTAGGAAATTCCATTTCACCCTCACGGATGTGTTGTCTATTTAAATATTGATCCTGCTCCCTTGCATGTGCTCTGTACCCACTTAGGCTTGCCATTTTTCAGCTTGCTCCTCTGGTGGAGCTGAGACAATATGCTCCAGTCTTACATCTTGATTTGCTTAAAAAAACCACTACAGTGTCTCTTCCCCCGAATTTGTCAGGAATTTGTCTGCACTGCACAGCCTGGGAGCACACTGTCCTGTGGGGTCCATCACATCCTGATGGAGACTGATGGGAAAGACAAGATCCCTTGTCACAGCCCTGCAACAGAGCCCGGTGGCAGCAGGACCACCAAATCCTGGGGGGTTTGCACCAGAATTCTTGCAGAGGTTGTGCCACTGATTTAAATGAATTTCCAAAATCCAGATAGCACCAGGTGGGTTGGCTGTGCCCATTCTCACAGCTGCAAGCAAAGAAAGTCAAAACTACCCTCAGAACAGGGGTAATCACTCAAAACACAGAAAACAGCCCAAAACTCAAAAACCAACAAAAATATTAGCATTCGGATTCTCTGGAAAACAAAATGTTGGAGTTTTCTCTACAAGAATCATTTCCTGGATTAACTTTCTGTTGTGAGCAGGCATCTCCCCTCAAACAATAACAAAATTTATGGGTATCAAATTAAAAAGAAAATAACCTTGCAAATACTCTTGCAAAAAATTCCTGTCCACTCAAATCTACATTTTTGCCTTTGGTTAAATAAAAAATTTGCCAAGAGGAAACAACTCAGGTTTACAAATGGTTTGTAAAAACTGTGCTTGTTGCAGTGATTTAACTAAAAGCCATTTCACATGAGGAATTCACACTCCACCCTCAGAAATATTTTACTTTTATTCTTTATCACTTCTTTCTTCTCAGCTTGAAATGCCAAGACCATCCACCCTGATGGGATGCAATTGGCCTTTGTATTAAGGTAAACTTGAACAAAATCCTATTTAGCTTATGTTCAGGGACAATCAGAGCTTCTAATGCCATGGGCTTATTTCAGGGGGATTTGTGCAGTTTGACACAGATAGGAGTTCATTTGAGCCACCAGAAATATGTCAATTAGAACCAGACAAACAGTGAAACAGCTGGAGCTCCCGACTCCTGCCCCCGTGCATCTGCTATGAGACAAACTAGTGTGTGCATGGGACACACAGACCCTGCTCCTGTGGGAGTTCGCTTGTCCCAGACTCCTCTGGGGTGAAGAAGGCTGGAAGGAACATGAAGAGCTCTGGCAGGAGGGGTCAGGAGAGGCAAGTCTACACCAGGGAGGAGAAAATAGAACAGGGGATGGAAGAAAACCAGGAGGACAAGTATAACCAGGACTTCTGCACCAGCAGCTGAGCCTTGCAAGTGCACAGCAAGCACCAAACCCAGAGATTTATTAGAAATAACAAGGAAACCAGTGGCTGTGTTGGCTGCTCACTGCCCCAGCAGTGTTGGGTGTACTTTGCTGGTGAGTCTGCTCCCAGAAAAGCCTGGCAGAGAAGTCTGCTCCCTGCAAATCAATGTGTACAGGCTCTGCCCTGAGTCTGACGGCTCCCAAACCTGCACAGCAGGTGCTGAGCGTCTTCAAGTGCTCTCTACCAGTGTCACAGGCTAGGCAAAGAGGACTGGATCATCACCTAGTTCCAGAGATGAAGACCTGTCCTGGCCATCCCATCCCAGAGCATCTGACCCAGTAATTCCTGGTCATGGCTGCAGGGTTTTGATAAGCTACTGATGATCTTATAAAGACACACCTCAAATCACCATTAAGATGCAGTGGAGATGAATATGGGTCAGCGGTGGTTCACCATAACTCAAAAACCTTACAGAAATTGGAGGGCAAATGAGTAAGCTGAACTCTCCAGCTCAGATAAACCAGAGAACTCGTCTCCAGTAATGAGCGCTCTGCTGCCCAGGGTGGTGCTACTGGAGATCCCTGGGCTGGAGGCTAAACCAGGCTGTCCCTAATCTGGACACTGAGGATGGAGTGCACCCTTGAGCTCAGAACACACCACTGGCCTCTGGCCGGGCCCTGTCTCTGCTTTTGTCTGCAATGGGAAGCAAAGTGCATGTGCGTGCCATTAATTTCTTGCTCTCTGCAGGAGGAGACAATGGTCACCACCAGTGCAAAGAGGCACTGCAGCAGCAGTGGGTGCAGGATGGATCAATGAGCTACATGGTTCCAGGGGATGGGCAGTGGGGTTTCTATCACAGCCAGATTCTGGGAGAGGACATCGCAGGACCATCTGGTGCCTGCCTTCACAGCCAGCACAAGGGAAAATCTGAACGGGGCTTTCAGCATCGCTGTAAATACACCACTATGTGCAGCACAGGGGGGATGCAAGCCCTTCCATATCAAGTGCTCTGGAAACAGCTCTGCCCCCTCAGAGAAAGGGACAGGACAGCCAGGAAAGGAAATCTGTGTCCAACTGCTGCACCAGACCCCCTCAGTACCAGGCCACGTCACTGCGTCCTCCCCACAGTCATCCCCTTCCCTCAATGGTGGCTGGAGAAAGGGGAGGGACGGTGATTTCCTATAGTGTGCCCCTTTTCCCTGCCTTTCAAGCAGTCCCCCACCACCAACCGCCTCCACTGATGCAACCAGGCAGAGCTGGACGTAGGTCACCCCCTCTGCTGCTTGTGCCATGTGACATAAATGGCTTTGCTGACCCTAATGTTTTGGAGCTTATAGTTCATGATCCAGGCATTCCCAGGACAGCCATCCTGCTCAGCTTCTTGCCGGCAAAATTAAGTTAGAAATTCAACCTGGGAGCTCAGAGAGCAAAATACAGTCCTGTCTTCCCTCCATGACCAGGGTTGAGCAAGGTGAGTGTGTGCCCCAACCCTCTCTTGAAAGCACTGACTCTGCTTCCTCCCTTGCTTCTCAGGAAGCAGGAAAGTCACACACTGACCTATGAGCAAGTGCTTCGTGAGGGTTAAGCAAGAGGCGCTGGCGGCGTCTGTCTGGGAGCCAGCAGGTAAGACAAGAATTTCCCCTGTACATGCCTTACACCTTGGAGTGGAGGGAGCCACAGTGTTGCAACACCTCCTACAATCTCAGAAGACGCATTAAAGAAGTTCACAGGATGGAAGCACTTCTTCTAGGCCTGTTGCATAATCCAGATAAGTAGATAAGCCTGTAATATTTGCACAACACTGTGTCCCTTCATTGGCCTTGTTACTGGTCTCGCTTTGCAGGGCTTAATTCGGGGGATCTGATGGATTGAGGACACCTTTCAGTTCATCTATTCCCTGGGAGGTGGCTATGACCCAACTCTAGTGTTGTGCTTTGCAAATCTGTCCCAAAGACAATTTGGAAATGGCACTATGACACCTGTGGAAAGTACCTGGGCAGGTTCTCATGGAAGGACTGTGGCAGTGCAAAGCCACCATGGGAAGAGAATCGTGACCTGCCAGAGATTAAATAACCTTTGCACAAACACACAGATATATACAGCTTGGGCACATTCCTGATCAGCATTTATGTGACTCAAAGTGCACAGGATGTGGGCATTGTGTAGTGGCAGGACTCAGGTGTAAGGGAAACAGATGGGACAGATGAATGCATTGACTGAGTGCAGGCATGGTCCAGAGTCTGCTAGGAACTGTCCTTCTTTGGCAACTCCCCTCTCTGGGATTGGTGGCATCACCCTGTACTTTCCTTTGGGCTGTGGGTGCAGGGAGGATCCAGCCAGAAGGTTCCAGGGATCTGCCCTGAGCAGATGGGCACAGAGTAGAGGAATCAACACTACTCTAGGCACCTGCAGAGCCCTACGCTGAGCTGACAATCAGGGAACAGTGTTGTGCTGAAAGCTGGCCTTCCCTCCAGGAGCCTTCTGCAAGTCCCACAGCTCACACCAAAAGGGACCTGGGTGTCAGAGCAGGAGGTTCAGGACTCAGCGTGATGCTGCTCATAGCTGCCCTAGCCCCACATGTTGTGCACGAACCTGAACTAACAGACTAGGGGGCAGAGAGGATTGGATGCAGGAACTTTTTGCCCCAAGGACCCCAGTCTGGTTCCAGGTCGCACCAGGCAGATCTTCACCTGCCAGGGGAATGCAAACCTCTTCCCTGTTTCTCTGTTTAGATACCTTGTCCTTTGGTGTAGGTGCCTTCAGGGATCTGCAGCATTTCTAAATTGCTGCAGAGCCTCAGGAGAGACCACATTTCTCCTCACACTCTTCAAAGACATACAGATGTCCTATGCCTGTGGCTATTCAGAGGCCATCAGTCCCAGCCCCACTCTCACACCACGGGGAAGATCCCAGAGCTTGCTGTGGTCCAAGTCCTCCGGTCAGCCCATGGTATTTTTGCGATGAAGTTTCTCTCTAACTCCAGGGTTGCTTTGACAGCCCTTTGGCAATGTCCATTCAGAAATCCCTCCTGGGGTGCTCACAGTCACTGTGTGGAAATTTTGCAGGGAAAATATGCATCCCTCGTGGGAACACAGGGTCAGGAGATACAGGACAGGACGAGATGAGCCAGCCGGTCTGCACCTCAGAGACCTGCTCTCTGGGTGACTCACTGCTGTGCTATTTATACCAGCACTGAGGGGAGGGCAGGGACACCTGGCCCAGGGGAAGGGTTTTCCATGCTCTGCTCCCTGCCCTGACAGGGATGGGGACCATATGACTGACCATAAAGCCACCTCTCCTGCCCCTTCCTTCTACATCTTAATCATGAAGCATCCCTTCTACTTGCCCTGTTCCACACCTCAACCTCATCCACCCACCATGGGCACACTCCAGAGAGATTTTTTGTCCTCTTCACTCAGCCTGGGGCAGCACCTGCAGGAGTCTGCAGAGATGGAGAAAGAAGCCACGGCAGCCTGACCCATTTCTCTTAACAAGGGAAGGAAGCAAAACAGAGCTGCCTTGTAGTGTGGGTATAGACAGCTCTCCCATCTTTCCCAAATTCTCTTCCTGGGGGAGTGCCAAGCAAAGACTGACCAGGGAAGAAGGGAAGGAATTGGCATAAGTGATGGTAAAAGACTTTCCACTCATTACTTTTCCTTCTTGGTAAGGATTGCAGTGCAATTGCAAGATTGCAAAATCCATGCCTGGGATTATTTTAAAATGCTAATTTTGGATTTCCAATCTTGAGCTGGCCAGAGGGCCACGCTGAAATAACAAAAGACCATTTGTTTTCTGAGGGGGAAACAAAGAAGCTTGTTTGTTTTCTTTCAACATCAGAAAGTCAGGCCTTATATATCTTACTAGATGAATTTTTGGATGGAGAAGAGCAGGTGGTTTTGTAGCGTCAGATGTACCAGGAAAACATAGTCCCATTGCTTCAGTTGTGTCAAAATGGTTAAACATGTCAGTCATTCTTGATTTTTTTCATTCAATGATTAAATAAACAGCAGGGAGAAAAGGTTTGTCCTTTAAGTTTCAGTGCTCATCAGTGAGGGTCAGATGAAGCTCATTTTCTGCATGTGGGACCTCTAACAAGTCCTACAGGAAAACCAAGAAATGTCAGACATGACCTTCCTGGCAAACCAAATGTGAAAAACAAGGAAGCCACACAAGGCAGGCTGTTTTAAGGAAGAAAAAAAAGGGCACAGCCCTTTTATTTTTCCTCAGCAGATCCTCTCTGAGGTCATTGTACTATTATAAACTACATCTCAGTTTGACTGATAACAGAGTTTAGTACTGGTGCTCTGCAGCATTCATCTTGTGTGGGTCTAAATTCATTCAGAGGAGGAGCAGAGCCTTGGAGAAAGAGTGATGAACCTGTGGTTGGCTGTGGTCAGCTGTCGTGGGTCTGTGAGCATTTAATCACAGCCTCCTGGTCCTAGCCCTATCCAGACCCAAAAGACAGGGTGTCCCTGGAAAACCCTGGGAGCTGGACCCAGAAAAAAAAGCCCAACTCTACGCTCAAAGGAGCCAGATGGTTTTTATTGCTCTCCTTCACAAGGGTGGAGTTTCCAACCAACAAGCACAGAGGGGTGCAAAAAATATGTGTCCTGGTAACTGTTCACATTGTCTTCCCTCTTGGTTATATTCCTTTTTTAAGCCCCTCCAACGTGTTGAGGTGGTTTATGGTTTAAAGGTTTTCCTATCTGCTAATGCAAGTTGTGGGAGTCCCATCCCAGGAAAAAAAAAAAAGCCAGAAGGGCCTGAGTCACCCAAACAAACCACAAAACACAGCCAAGAGAGGATAAGCACAGAGGTTATCTAGTGCAAGAGTCTCCAAAGTTGATGTCTGCATCTCAGGAGCTGCTTGAAGTCCTACGGTCTCAAGAGAGTAACGGGGTTTATGCACTGTTGGCCAGGCTGAAAAGAGGTATCTGGCTTGGAAGAGATGAGGATGTGCTGGACTCCCTGTCCATAAAGGCCAGTGTGGGTAGGCCCACACAACCTCAGAGAGATCCTCACTTTGCCAAATGAACCTCACACCCTTGTGTGACCTGCACTCAGCTTTCACTGCCAGGATGCAGGGTGGCCATGCTCTGCCTCTGCCTGCATTGCCACAGTTGCCTTCATTTGCCCTCCTGATTTATACAGGCGTTGGTCACATTTTCTTCAGTTTCTGCTATTTAGTAAAAACATCTGTGAGGACTGAACATGAGACTCCTCCAGCTGGAGATGTTGTGATGGACACGCAGTGGTAAAATTCACATCACCATGGTGAACTCAGCCCAAGGGGAACAGAAACCTGTAACAGGGGCATCATGGGCCTTTTCACCACAGAAGGGTTTGGATCCTCAATGGCAAACGGGCAACAGCGTCCTGCTTGCTCCCCAGGATGATCAGATACAATAAATAAATGATCAAATAGAAGGAAAAGCTGCAATACACAAGACAAGGCAGAAACAATGGGGCTCTGAGACCCAGTAGCCAATACCAAGGGTTATTCTCAGACCCACAGGGGAAGCTGCATGCCTTCCTTCTGGAAACATGGCCATATTTTTCAGCAGTAGCCAACACATCATAAGCCAAGCCAAGACTGGAGGGTAATATAGTCATAGCTCCTGTATGGCCACAGGAGTCACTGGGAGCCGCCCAGCATCATTTTCACTCATGTCACATTGCAGAGTGAAGAGTTAAATTCTCTCCCTCAGTAAGAGCAGAGGCAGCTCCCAGTCACCACCATCTGCTCTCATTCACACTTGAGCTTTGCGCGGGCACCATTCAGTTCTCCATTTATTCCCTTTGACAAAACCAGAACTGCTGAGGTCATGTATAATGAAGGAGAAGAATGGTTGAGCCGTTCCCAGTATGCACAGGAAGCTGGGCTGGCTGGGAGCTCACAGGGAGGGGAAACATCTGGTCACAGGAGAGGGTCCTTTCCCCTGTGCAGCCAGGAGGGTGCCGTCTCCTGGGAAATGTCTCACTTAACTGCAAGTGGCCACTGGGATCATCCAGAAAATAGTTGTACGCAGAGCAGCCCTGCCTACGTATCTGAGTCCCCATGCAAGCAGGAGTGTTTATACCCAGCGAACATCCTCTGTTTGCAGCGCATCAGTCTCTCCCCAACAGACTTCTGCTCTTGCTCCAGACCAGCAGCTACGCTCTGTAGTTTAGCAATCAATCCCATCACAAACGACAATAATCCGGGAGCAGGCCCAAGAAGCCGCAGGAGTCTGTCTGTACCAAACCTGGCCAGAAGTTGCCCAGCTGAAATGTGTTGTTGTAAACGGGCGTGAACAGAAATTGCAACTGCTGGAGGGAAACAACCCAAGCCCCATTCAAAATAAAAGGGGGATCCATTGTCCTAAAAAACTAAACTGTTCTACAGTTTAAAAATCGCTTTTCATTTAGACATTTCTGGCAATTTATACCTCAAAAGGTTTTTTTTTTAAAAGGTTGGAAGAGGATAAAGTATTTGCAAATTATTCAACTTAAATATTTAGATTAATTCAAACTAAATATTTTTTAATGGCCTCTTCCACGAAATTTTCAACAATTTGTTCTAATTCAAGCAGGAAATGGTTTCAGATACTCATAAACTCATGGGATGGGAAGTGAGATCTAGTGAAAATCAGCTGGTAATTGCTCGTCTAAATCACTTGGCAAGCACTCGTGAAAAAACAAGTCACCCAAAGAGAATCAAAATGGGAAAAGCATACCAATTAATTTAGCTAGCTCTGGTCTGCAGAGGCCAGAGGCTTTAATGAGTCACAGGCCTTTGCAAGAGGGTGTTTTCTTCCTTGTCTCCCATTTTTGGCTCATGCAAATACAGTTTGTGCATCTCTCCCCTGCCTAGAGTTTGTTTTCTGGAAGTCCTGGCTGTGCAAGAAGCTGCAGCTCCGTGGTGCCAGTTCCTTCTCCTCTCGCTTAGACGTCTGGCACGCTGCAGACCAGAAGGAGCTCTTAGATGAGGTGGTGGCACCAAGGACAGGTAAAGTTTAGAGAGCTGAAGCACACAAACAGGAAGCAATGGGGGCAGGGAAAATTCATGCTGCTGCTTTTCCTCCCATGTCTCATCGGGCCGCACTGGTGGGGCAGAGGGAAGTGTCGGTGGTCTGGTTGGAGCCAGGAGACCCCTCGCTGAAGGTCCGTGTTGCTGGCATCCCCTGCTGCCCCAGCGTCCTGCCCATCCTGTTGGTTCCATATAATTTTCCTTGCATCCTCCTTACTGGCCCCTCCCATTGTGTTTTCCATTTGCCAAAGCCACCAGCAGCCTGCAATCCTTTCCACACTCATTTCATAGGTCAGAGGTGAATTGCTTCTTAGGAAAAACAGGCCAATGCAACACACTGGGAGCAACATTTCCAAGATATCCCGGAAACCCTGTTAACTTCCCTGCACCCAGTGAAGAAATTCCCCTGGCAACATTACCCGATACTCTCAAATACCGTGACTATTGCCCTGTTTTCGATATTCCTTGCAGGGTAACTCTGTCCTGACTGCTGGGACCCCTCCAACTCTGTGCTGACTGTGTTTGCAACGCAGATATTCCATCAGCACAGCTGTCCCCGGAGGCAGTGTCTGTGCCAGGCAGGCAAAGCAGCTCACTAGGTGCCCTTGTCTAAATTCAAACAAAGCGGTGGGTGCTGGGGTCTCCAGCTACAGCCTGTCAGTTCCTGCACAGAAGGTTTCATTCCCCACCTCCGTGCTGGAGCTCCACAGTGAGATTTTGTACAGCCCCAGGTACTGACCCAGCAGAAAGGAGGCATCAGCCAGCCGGAGCTGGACAACGTAGCTTTACACCACGATGCTGAGCAGTTAACAACTCTGACGCTGACCGAGACCCGCATCTCTCATATCCTCTCATTCTAAGTAAAATAAACTACAGCGAGAGCTTAAAAGGCATCTGACAGCATCTCCAGGTAAGAAAGCTAGACCAGAGGTGGGATTGTGGCTGAGAGCGGTGAAGATGTGCAGAGCCCAGAGAAGTTTGTTCCTGTGCACCTCCTGGTTTCAGTATTTTTCAGTTAGTTCTGGCAGCAGAGGGTATGAAACTGTAGAGACATCTGAGCACTGCATTCCACGTAAAAATGAAACTAATAAACCATATGTTTTTAAAAAGAGGGTAATAACAGCAGGTGAAAACAAAATAGCTCCCTTGAGGCTGAGGAGCCGATCTTGCAACACTGACACCCAAGGAGACCAGAGATGCTGGCTGGCATCCAGCAACCCCCATTTTGGGGCATGCAGACCTGAATGACAAGCTCTTTGGGCCCCAACACAGCATCCAGCATGAAGTGATCCCAGGTCATTCCCAGCTGGTTGGTGCTCACCAAGTCTTGCAAGGAGAGGCAGTAGGCTGTGCCTTACCCACCACTGTCACCTCACATAGCCTGGTCTGGTGATCTGCTACTGACCAGGAGCACCGGTGATTCTTTAGACCACTTCTGGATGAAGATGTAGTCCTTTCTATCACTGACAGCACAAGGCCATAGGTGTAAAATATCTGCATTTTTCATCATCCTTGCTGGGACAGACTGTCCCAGATGATCACAGTCTCCCACGCTGCACTGGCTGATGGGATGGGTTTGATATGGTCCTTTCCTTTCTCTGCACTGGGTAGGGAACATCTGCCATGCCAGCAAAGGAAGTGCTCAGCTCTTCTGTGCAGGTAAACCTCAGGACTGCACAGTGAGAAGGAAAGGAGAAGATCAAGCCAGGCAGTGGCTCCACATAATTTTTCTGTATCTCTGCAAGTCACTAATAGACAGAGAGGAGCATCACCAGCAAGTGGCCAGCATAGGAGAAACTGCTCCACCGAAGAGTATCCAGTTACAGGGAGGCAGGAGTCAAATCAGGCAGCTCAGAGCAGAACACACAGAGCGTAAGACAGTATAAGACAAACAAGACAAGATCAAGCCCTGCACTTGGAAACAGCTGCAGGCACCACAGCAGATGACATTGCTTTGCAAGAGTTTGCAACTGTCAATGGAGCATGCATGGCACAAAGGAAATGCCAGCAGCACCCTCAGTGCACAGACACCCCTGGGAGCAGCTGGCCTGGGCGCTGGGGGAGGTGAATGCCCTGTTGGGTGGAGAGCAGAGACCCTCATGTTTGAGGTGGATTTGGATGCTGGAGCCAAGTGGCTCCAGAACCCGTGACAGCAGCACTGGAAGAGGAGCTGGGGCAGAAGGCGTCTGTGTGACGCAGCTGATTAGAAAAGATAAGGCTTGTATTGGTACCAAGGAAACCCATGGCAAAGCACCCCTCAGTCAGGGACAAGCTAGGGACAAGCACTTCAGGATGTTGTCCATGGAATGGGGAAGATTCCAGCAGTTATGGAAGGACAATAAAGCAATCGTCCATACCACACTTGGGATAAAAAAAACTGGATTTCAAACAACTCCAGGAACTCATCAGGATTCATCTCCCCACTGCTGGCAGAAAGGGACAGCCTGGCTCAGTGCACCAGCAGTCCTGCTGGTGATGCTACATCTCCTGCTGGCTTTGCCCTTTCCTCTACTTGAAGCATTGCATATAACTTGAAAGATTAAATAAATGCATAATAAAGGGAAGATTTTGGTCACAGGGAGAGGACTGTGGGGGCACAGCTGGTACCAAGTATTTTTCCGTGCCTGGTGCGTCACTGCAAGTTGGGCCAGGTGCACTTAGAAAAACAGAGCCCATGTTTGTGCACTCTTAAGACTGTTACTGAGCTGTGTTGAGGACGCAGCAGGAAATTGAAACTTTTTGTGATGCGGAGGCTACTAATGTAATTCACTTTTTATCTAGTTAATAACATCAGAGCCTGGCCAGGGACTCCAGGCAGGTCCAGGTTAAACAACCCAAACTGCAATATCCATATCATGAATACAACATTTGCTAATCCCAAGGCAGCAAAAGGTGCAGAGAGGTGGCACATGGATGAGAGCTTTCTCAGACTGAAGAGGGCATGGGGGTGCCTTGGACCACAGGGAGATGCAGCCAGTCACCCCAGGAGCCTGAGAGCCTGGCAGTGGGGACAAATCAAAAGGGTGAAGCAGGGGAGCTCCCTGCAAGCCCCCAGCCTGCAGCACCCCAACAGTGAGAGCAGACTGATGCTACAGGTGGATGGGCCTGGTGAAGCATCCCCACAGCACACCACAGCCAGCAGACTAGTACCTAACACCAGCCAAGTGCTAGAAGAGAGACAGTGTGCTCTGGCTTACCTACGCATGCGCATAGTTTTATTACAGGAAGCCATGGTCAGCTGAAACTGGCCACAAACCATTTAATTTATATGCCCACAGGGTTTTGGTTAATGCCTCTAACCTGGGCACTCAGGGGAAAATGCCTCCACTGCAAAACCCTTTGTAATTTATCATGCTTCCTTGAGATGCTAGAAGATGTGGCTGTGATTTGTGGCTGCACAGATCCAGTCCAGCACTAGGCAGACAAAGCTGACACTGGAAGGCTTGGTAAGGTAAAGGCCAGACTGCTCTGTGCCTGCGTGCATACGTTTAAAGTTTGCAAAGCCGTTTGGATTTAGCTGTATCTGTACTAATCCCTGGTGCAACCTGATTGCATCTGAGGTAAGTATCCAAACTCGGTCTACCAGGAGTCAGACTTCAGCAGCACAGGAGCTGTCACCTGCTAGTGTTTTCATCTAAAGAAACAAAAATACAAACGATCACAATTAGAAATGACCCTGGAGGTCACTGGGGAATGCAAAAATTCCAGTTGCAGCACAAAGCTCAAAGCAAGATCATTTTAGGAGAGGAGGTGGTTTTTATTTTTGACAAAGGGGATTCAACTCACACTCGGTCCCTCCCGGTTTTCTTTCTTTCATGATCACATACAAGCACCAAGATGTGGGTGCCTAAGCAGCCTGGTCAGGACTTGTGGTGACATAGGAAAGGGTCAGCAGCTCCAAATGCCTCACCACAGCTCCTGGATTCTTCTCAGAAAGTGCCTGTGCACTGGATCTCAGGCACGCCTCTCCTACCCTTTAGGAAGAGACAGTGGTTGTGATCTTTTGTCTCTTCACCCCATCCTGCCTCCTGACTCATTAGGAGGGTGCTGATAGGCTGGTTGGGCTCCTTTCTGGGTGTAATCTCCTTTCTTTTAGGCTGTCCTTTGTTTTACTGCTCCAGGTGTCTTGAGAAGTTGCATGGATTGCTCTGCTCATGATGACCTGCTGATCTGCTAGATCAGCACATGCCATTCTTTTAACCCTTCTTCTCTCTGTTTCTCCTGCTTGCTTTCACATACAGACATCCCCATTCAGGTCAGTTTTAAGTTTCTGTTACAAGTCTTCACAGTCAGAGCTGAACTCCAAATTGCTGACACAAGGTTACAAAAATCCCTAAAAGCACAGCAGGCTGGGTTTCTCATTGCATTGCTTAGCACACAAACAACCACAACAACTCTTCCCTCTTACCAGTCCCTTGGAAAGCCTCAGCATCAGCATTAAAAGCTGAATTTAGCCATTCATGCTCTCTGCAGAATGATGGAGGTCATCAAGATGGTATATCATAAAACTGTCTTGTTTGCCATGACATTCCCTTTGAAATCACTCCTTGCTCCAGTTCAGTAGATTCCTGAAAAGGTTCCACATTCTCTTTGTTATATTGTGTTGGGACCCCACAGCTTTTAAACTTGATCTCCTTCATGTTTTAGTTGGATTCATATATGGACAGAGAAGATCTGGTTTGTCTAAAGAGATTTGACACAAATCCTAGACCAGGAAAGGCTCTGCAAGCTCATAATATACAGTCTATTGATTAGCTGAGGTCTCTTCCTGTGTGACACCTCCTCTCCCATCTGATATCCATGTTTGGGATCATTCCAGTCTCTCCCAGCCAAGCTCCCAAGGGCTTCTACATACAAGGCCAAAAGCAGAAGACCCAGGTGGATCGATGAGCATCAATCATTTGTCATGGTGCAGTTGCAGAGCTTCAGGTAACCACCCAGCCTCATGGGGAAGCACTTCCAAAAATGACCAACAAAAGGTGAAGCTGTGAAGAAAGGAGAGAGAGACCAGAACAGGTTTGGGGAAACCAAGATTTCCAGTGCGCCACAGAGGAATCTGAAGACAGTCCATGGGTCCTACAGGAAATCCAGCAGGATTCATCAGTGCAAGTTCACAATCACTCAGCATCACCCAGACACCCCACCTGGAAGTGCCCTGTGTGCTTTAGTCCGCCCTCTTGGCCTGAACCCTTGAGGATCCCCAGATCCCAGAAGGAGCCAGGCTGTTCCAGGCTGGGGGGTGAAAGGGGGAGTCACATTGGGAACTGCACACACAGGAGCTCACAGCCTGTCCCAAATATCCCAGACCAGGATGAGAAGGAATGCAGTGCCCAACGTGGCCAAGCAGTTTTATCAGCTGTCCTGTGGCAAGGTGCTAGAAGAGGATGGGTAGGAGCACTACCAGAGGAAGGGTGTTCACCGGGGAGAGAGATGGGAAGGGGCCATGAGGAAGGAGCTGTCTCACAGGATGCACTGTGAGAATGAGGCTCAGGGAGGGGCAGCACGTTCCTCCCACTCCATTTTTTTAAGAGCAGAAGAGAAACAACTGTCAGTGGCACAACTTGGGATGCCTCATGCAGAAGAGCAAAGAGCAGCTGAGAGCTGCAGAGCAGGCACCACGGGGCTGGCACATAGGTCAGGGGGGCTTGGATCTTCTTTTCTCCTTGTGAGTGGAGACACGGGACCCCTAACTCCAGGGGAAGCTGGAGGGTGGCCAGGGCTGGTGTCCCCAAACTAGCAAAGGAGATATTTAAAGCCAAGTGCCCCTTTGAACCTGACCTGGCACAGTGCTCTTGTAGCACAGCCAAGTCACCTCTCCCTGCCATTGACCGCTGCTGCTCACAAAGCCACCGAGTGCCTGAGTAGCTCCCACACCTACAGACTGAGACCAAGCTGCCAGAGCTGGCCCAGCAAGCCAGGCCAGGTTGCAAATCCACAGCTGATAGGAGGAGCCCTGAGCAGATGGGACAGCATTCCCGGGCTGTACCAAGAGACTCTGGCACCATTCATGAGCTGTTCTCAGAGGGATTATGCTTGCAAATGAACTCAGCCATCAGGGACTCCTGAAACAGCCGTGGTGCACTCAAGGAACCATCCCCTGCTCCACTCTCACCACTCGCAGTCTCTGAAGGGGCTACCAGAGTCAGGGAGATCCCACCCTGGCCTCAGCTGCCCCAGCTACAACCCTGTGAAGGGTCTCACAGGTAGAGGTCTCTTTCGCCACCAAAGAGCTCTTTGCCTCACACCAGATGCTCACGCAGCTCCTTGCAAGAGTAATCATCTCAATCTTCTTTTTTTCTTTTTTCTTTTCTTTTAATAAAAGATTTTCCTCTTCCACTTAGAAGTTCTGCTCTCACAGACCTCAGAGAAATGATTCTCATTCTTATCTGCAGGCATGAGCTGATAGCAGATGAACTCTGGCAGCTCTTCCAGGAGGGTGTGTGCAAGGTGATTTCAGCCATAAAGCCATCGTGGGTGGGGTGTGATTTTTTTTTTTACTCTC
Organism: Athene cunicularia; assembly: GCF_003259725.1. Classification (NCBI taxonomy): domain Eukaryota; kingdom Metazoa; phylum Chordata; class Aves; order Strigiformes; family Strigidae; genus Athene; species Athene cunicularia. The sequence continues at coordinate 5,814,685 of NW_020799130.1, forward strand.
CTCATTCTCCACTTAGTTGCACTGATTTCCAGAGTCCCTGTGCCCCCATGGGTTTACACCTCCTGAGGGAGATACAGCTAAAAAGGCGACTGCCCAGCTGCCTGTGCAGGAGGGGTGTTCTCTGCAGGGTGGAACCAGTGACTTGCTCTAACCCCAGACAGGCAGCTCAGGATGATACTGCAATTTTTCTCACACTCCCTGGGCGTTGTGCTTGATCCTCTGGCCTGCTGGGAGGACGAGGGCTGGGAACCCACCATCCCAGTGATGTGGGAGATCCCGGCTGGAGGTGCAGGGCAAGCTGTGCATTTCACGGTGCTGTCAGCGAGCAGAGCAGGACAATGCAAGGGGAGGGAAAGAAGCCGCTAAACAGCCCTTTTGGTGAGAGAGGGGTTAAAGGACGGGCTGTGCTGAGCTGCAGGAGGGAGCCGGGGCTGTTTTCAGCAGTTGAAGTTAGAGCAGGGCCATGGCCGCCTGGACACCCCCTCTCCTCTGGCAGGAGGATGCCTTTGTGCACAGTTTATGCATAATAGATCCTCCGAGGAAAGAGATACTCTGTCTTTGCTCCAAATACAATTTCAATTAGATGAATAGCAGCATAATCCCATAGAAGTGCTCAGCTGGGAACTGACCATGTGAGAGGCAAGCAAGCCCTCCCCCAGCAGAGCAGTGAAAGGGGATCCCCCCTCCCCAACCTGCCGGCAAGGAGGCCCCCAAACCCTCCAACAGGGACCATCTGCTCCACAGCAGCCCCTCCTCCCGCAGCCCCCAGCGAAGAAAGAGCAAGGGCTGCCAGTGCCTTCTGCAAACAAAGGCAGCGCTTCAAGGCTGGTGCTTTGAGCCCCCTGGGACAGAGGAAGAAGAGAGGGCGACAGCCCCAGAGGCTCCTGGGGAGTCCCCTGTGTTCCAGTCCTTTGGGCAGGCAGAGTTGGCAAGAATGCCCCAGGAGAAGATGGGGCAGCGAAGTGGGGAGAGCACATTATCCCCCTGCACCAGGTGATGCCACCACAGGGTAAGAGGAGAAAGGAAGGAGGGGACATCACTGGGGACTCATTCCAAACTCTTCTTCTCCCTTCTCCTCCTGCTCTGCTGCTGGTACATCCCAGGGCAGGGACCTGCTTCTCCTGTCATCCTGGCCAAAGGGCAGAGCTGCTCCACCATCTGCCAGTGATAAACACAGCAACAGTGCAAGTGGCAGGGCTGAGCTCTCTCTTCCCTCTGAACATCTCTGGGCTCTCAGAGAGAATTTCCTCTCACGCTAAAATTCTCAGACTCGTCCCTAGTGCCAGAGAGGCAATTTGGGGAAAGTCTTGAGAAACCTAGGTTGTGCAACTGGGAGTTTAAAGTGATTTTCAACCCACAAGGCAACTGACACTTTTGTCAGCAGCTATTACCAAAACCCTCCGGCTCCACAGTTACAGCAACCCTGCCCGAGCAGGAGTGCACCACGTTTGTAGGACATCACACACCGCTCCACAGCACACGTGCTTGGCACACAGGTATCAGATCACCAGATCCTTAGTTTGCAATGCCTTCCTCCACCCCTCCAAGCATTCAGAACAAATCCCCCCTGCCAGGGGCACCCTCCATCTCCCTGCCTTAGGACAGACTGGAGAGCAGCTATGCTGCTGCAGCACACGAAGGGGCATCATCCAGGCCAAGGGGCAGCTTGGCAAGCTCTGCAGGGCAGCAGCACGTCATTTTCTTGCTAAAGTCAACAGCTCTGAGCCTGAATACACACAGCTGGGCACAAAGTGACTAGAGATCACATCTGCTGAATAAGAAGGGGTCATTGTTATGCTTTGTCACCCGTTTCAGAGCAGATAGCACTTTAAAGCCATTTGGTTTTGCACTCTGAATAGTTAAAAAGGTCAGGCACTGAGCATGGGCAGTGGGGTGTTTTCCCAGTGCTGGAGCGTGATGTGAATATTCCCAGGTGCGAATATTTGTCTGAACATCCGCTGCCTTCCCAGTCCCACAGCACGGGAGGGGAGAGCTTTGATCTCTTCCACAGCTGAGACCCGGTGCACGTTGCGCTTTTGCTGTCCCCGCTAACCCTCGGACTCTGCAACTTGTTGCTGCGCGGGGCTAAAGTCAGCAACGCCACGAACAGAGCTGCCGGTACATGAGCTCCGGGGTACCCGAGGGCTCAGAGACAAGGCTCAGCCACAGCCTGACCCTGCGACCAATGCCTTAATTTACTGCTAATCTGAAATACAGCCAGAACATGCTAATGAAATGCCGGTTATTGGTTGCCAGTGAAAGGGTGCTGCTTTCTCCCGCTTTCTGTGTGCTGGATGCGTGCTGGAAGCGCTGCACACAAGAGGCACCCACAGCCAGGCAGGCATGCTCCCCACCACACTGCTCCCACAGTGCAATTACAAACCCAGACATAAATCATGGTTAACCTTTGCTCTCTCTCATATGTTTGTCCAGAGGCTACAGAAATATTGCACAAGACACGTGATAGCCAGAGAAACAAAAATAACTTTTATTAAACTGTCCCAGAGTGGGAGGGGAGGGGGAATTTTTGGAAAGTCAGTACTTTTCACAGTAAGGGAATACGTTTGGGAAAATAATGCAAACCAGGTATTCTTTTATCAGCAGTTAAAGGTATGTGTTAGGATCTCAAAAGGGACAGATACACACCCTCATGACTCACATACAGTAGGGCTTTGCGCTCTGACTCCGACTGACGTCTTGTTTGCTCTTCTCCAAACCAAAACAACTTGCTTTCCCATCAGCTCAGCCCTTTCCAGCTACCCTGACTTTAAAAGTCCTGCTAATTCCCTTTCTCTCCTCTCCCTCCACCACTGCTGCAAAACAAAGATGAACATGTCCTAATGCCTTGTTATTTCTGAATGACACAGGATTAATGAGGAGAGAAACCTGATTTTGCAAAACCAATTGAGGTTTGAATTGAAAAAAAAAAAACAAAAACAAAAACCAAACCAAAAACACCAACCAAAAAACCCAACACCTTGCTTGCCCAGTGCAGAACTGATTATGAGGTGTTTGCATCTACCTGCAGGTAGAGGTATCACCCAGCTGTAAGTGTATTTGTGCTAAAACTGGAGGCACAAATGCTGATAATATTGGGAAAGAAAATTCCTGTAGGCTGAAATGCATGAAAGCAGGCACCAGAAAAGATGGCAGAAAAGCCCAGTAAATATCCAGGCTGAGTTTCTGAAGGGGAATCATCTATACTGGAGCATGCAAATATAGCCTCATGCATCTTTTGTATTCACTTTCCACAAACCTGCGACTGAATGAGTTTTACTAGCACAAATGTTGAGGGAAAGTGAAGTTCAAAGCTGCATGCATGAGTAACCATGGAAACTGAATTTTAAATTTGCACATGCGAGTATTTGTATCCAAAGTACTTTGTAGGCTCGGCCAATGCGGGAAGAGGGACACCATCATGTCACAACTGGCCAATCGCAACTCAGAAACACAGCTTGAATTTCAAATATCACCTACTTACAGCAAACCTCCGTCCCGGAGCGGAGAAAAAAGAAATGTGAAAAAACCTGCCTCAAATTGCCATCTGCTCGTGAATATTCCACAATTAGCAGAGACGGATTCATTGGATACATTATTCATTGTGGATTATTCACCCAGATCTAACAGTGATAGTGCAGCGGGTATTTAAATATTGTGACGAGGACCCATGTCAGATATAGGTGGTGTATGTGACTGTCCCCATGTATGAATATGGATGTGCTCTCGTCCTGCAGGAATTTCTGGGAACAATAGTTGCGTGGTAAATACCTTGTCCTCTGCACCAACAGAAAACCTAGAATTCCGTGATAAACTACATTTTTTTTAAATCCCTTTTCCTGTTCATTTGTCCCCTGGCCCAACCCCTCCTTCCTCAGCTGGACTACTAATGCACCAAAATCAGCTGCCATTTTAGCAACAAAGGCACTTGCTGTTTCCCTTGCTGTGGTTTAAGTTATGGAAGAGGTTTGGTGAGACAATGTTTTTCCCATTTCCACCCCAGCCTTCCAGTGTGATCCACATTAGGTGATGAAAATAATAACAACAAAACAAAACCAAACCAAAACCTCCAAGTGCAATGCTGTGTTTGCAATCATGGTTTTCCCAGGAAATCTTCATAAGCTGCCTTAGAGCTTGCAGTGACCACAGCACAGATGGGTTTTAGGTTCAGGTTCAGCTTTCATGGCATGGAGCCAACCGTGGCAGATTGACCCTTGCACACCTGTGTGCCAAAGTCATGGCAAAACAGAGACACCCAAAAAACTCATCAACTGAAAGAAATGACCAACAGGCACACAAATACACAGCCTTGGGAGGGGAGCAGGTTTGGAGGGGTGCACACTCGGGTGTGAGGCTGGGGTATGATGGAGCCAATGCAACCAGGCTGTGCCAGGATTGCTTAAGCAGAAAAAACACGGAGACAAGGAAAAGGGAAAACTGATAAGGGAAAGGGGGGGGGGAAAAAAAACCCACCTGAATCTAATGAAAGAGTCCAAAGTAGCATAGGATGGGGTTATGCAACTTCAATTTGTCCAGTGGTGTTCACAGACAAACACTCCCCAGAAGCATCATGGACTTGTGCAAGTGAAGATTGTGAAATCCCAGTGCTGCTGCCAGCTGTTGCCCAACTCTGCCCAGCGCTGTACTGCAGAGGACAAGCCAGGATCCTACAAACGTGGCAGCCAGGCTCTGGGAGGATGTGCACAGAGACCTTCACAGTGAAATGTGGCTGGGCCGTGGTGTCTGCCAGGCAAGCTCTCCTGTAGCTGGGGTCTCATCAAAATAGTGCAACCATCAAGCAGCAAGATGTGGTCACGGATAGATAGGACAGCCTGTCTGTTTTTATTAGTAGCACCTCCCAGACTACTACTGATGCAGAGGTTAGGTGGCCTGGTCTCTGATGGGTCAGGGTCCATGCAGGAGGTCTACAGGTGTCATACACAGGCACAGAGGTGCTTATTTCCTTCTCTATTAGCAAAAAATTATCTCCTGATGAAATGGAAGAATGTGGGAAACTCCCATCAAAAAATGCTTGTAATGTCCAGGACCATGTGTGCTCAAAGCTCACAAGGAAACTGATCTTCCTTGGGGTGCACAGGAACACTGAGCCTAATTTCTTCGTCCCAAAGATTTTAGTCAGGGGGCAAATCTTGGGTCAATGCACAGACACCCAGTTCTAGGACCTTGGACAGCCTGATCTGATGAATCTTTGGATCTGCTGAACCCACACAGGCCAGACAAGGATCTTGAGAAGCTCTCCTGGAGGCAAGCTTGTAAAACCCATCTCCAGGAGCCAACATGCTATCTGGGAGCTCCCATGGGAGGACTGTTGGGACTGGGGTTTATTTAGACCTTCCTACATGGATTATTATGCTTGTTGACTGGAAGAGTAATTTCCAGCTGTAAGAGCAGCTTTGGCAGTGGGGTGATTGTTCCATGTCTGGAGCCTGTAAACCCATGGGGGTGTCTTCCCTCAGCTCTGCTCTGCAGGGTTTGACTCGGTGCAGGCTGCACAGATGCGCTCCCTTGCCACGCTCTGCAGGGATGGGATTGGGCAATTAAACAGTGATTTGGCAAATAGTTTATTTGCTAAAATATGTGATTTTCATTCTTTTAAAGTTCAGTATCGAGGTTTAACTTGCATAAAGTTGGTTGGAAAAGATTTTATTGTCTGGACTAGCACTGACAAAAGGCAAGGTACCTTCCTCTTTCACCCTCACATCTAGCAAGCCAGAGAACCAAGGTCAGGGGATTTGAGCCCCATTTCACTGGCACTTTTCTTCATTCTTCAACTACAAATCCCACATGGCAGGGCTTATTCATTCCACACAAGCATAGACAATAGCTACTGCATTAGTGAGCTTCAAACACAGAGCAGGACATACCCCACCTCCTGCCCTAGGAGGTATTTCTGCTCTTTCTCAGAACTGGATAAAGGGCATCAGTTGTATCTCATACACTTCCAGATGTTGCTTCTGTTGTCCCAGGCAAGTCAAAGCTCCAGAAGCCCTTTGGAAGGAGCCAGGACCAGAGAAGGATGTGATTTCAGTGCCAGTGCAGCATCAGACCCACCCCAGCGAGCCCTGGAGCATATCCAAGTCATGTCTCATGCCACACAAGCTGGTGCTCCTCATTTCCTACTGCACTGTCACTCAGTCCCTCAGCAGCCTGGAAAGAGCCACAGCCAAAGACAACTCACCTCTGGGACCAGATGAGGGGCACAGGCTGAGTCTGGAACTGAGACAAAGAGCCCTGGCGAGGGGTGATGAACATGCAGTGCATGAAGAGAAGCATCAGCTCCCCAAAGGGAACAAAGCTGCAGCTCCACATCTTGCCTGGTTCTGTTTCCTTTTCCTATCCAGTGTTCAGTCTTTTTCTCAGGTACAGGCAGGACCATGCACTTTTTTGCCTGGCCAGCCAGACAAAACACTGGAGGATCCAAAAACTGCTCTAACACGACCACAGTCTAGGAGAACATCTCCTCTAACCAGCAAGGGCAGAACCAGCTAATGAGACCCGTCATCCTTCACCATTATCCTCCTCTGGATAAGCGGTCAGGACTACAGCTAGAGTTGTAGCTCAACACATTTGAAACTGGGAAGGGAATAACACCATCTTTTTGTCCACCTCTTAGGCAAAATCTTCACGCATACCCACGAAGAGAAAGGGTTTGGGGGAAAACAGAATGAGGAGAAAACCAAGACATTCCAGAGGACTTAAAGGAAAATGAGGAAAGGGTGTGAGGGCTTCAGTCATGGGTTTCACCAAGTGCCAGCTGAACTGAAGTGACTTTCAAAGCAAATTTAGGCCATGCCAGAAGGTGGTCAGCAGTAAATTCCTGTCCACAGATTGAGACCTGTTCATCTCAATAAATTTCAGTGTAAATACAGTTGGGTCAAATAGAAATTCGTTGTTGGAATGTGTCAATTTAGATCATATTTTCTCTGGAAAAAAGTCAAAACTGATAATTTCATTTTTCCTTTCTCATTTCAGTGAGGTAAAAAGTTTCATTCGACCATGATTCAGTTCATTTAAACCTTCATAGCTAAATAACTTTTTGCACCAGAATAATATAAGTGCATCTGCATTAGGTATTTACCATGTAAATCTTGCTGAAATGAGCTGCCATTACCAAATTACTGCATTCTGCCTTCCACTTCATTTTACAACTACATTTTTCCTAGGTGACACCTTCCAATTTGTGTACTGATGTGAACTCACATGCATTTTCTTACAGTTGAAGCAGCCTCATTTGATAGGATCTATCCTTAAACCCCTCCAAAGTGTTCTTGGCGTTGGATTACTCGATGAGCATCCAGTTTGAGTGGCATTTGTGAGATTTATCCAGGGCTCGGTCCTTCCCCAGGAGTAACAAGGCAAAGACCCATAAAAAGACTTACCCTGAAGAAGCCATCCTGTTCCAGCCCAGACTGAACCAAACAGGTACACAAATCATGTTTAATATCCTCTGAACTTCCACGGTATTGAAAAACAGTCTATTAAAATCCATAACTGAGATCTGACTTCTTTAACTGACCTGGGAAGAAAGCCTTTTCAGCTCTGGCAAGTAAAGCGTTATTGCTGTCTTGCAGAAGGGTTCCTTGGATGCTCTTCCAGATCTTTTACAGGTGACTTGGAGTGAATGATGTGTTCTGTGCCTTGGTTTCCCCGTTTGTGAGACTACATTTTCCACAGAGGATGTCTGCAAACTCACTGGTGCTCATACAGTCCAGCAAAAACTCGTGGGAGGATATGCAAGGAGGTCACAGGAGCTCAGCACCACCGTGGGTTGTCATGGTGCAGGCTGCAAGCTCTGTGTACCAACCAACTTTGTTCTTTGCTCCTGGTTTGACCCATCCACACTGCATAGAGCATTTCTGGGCCAGTTCCTCTCAGGACTGTGCCCTGCAGGTAGTATGGATGAGACCAGCCCATCTTTCACAGAATTACAGACTAATCTATGTTGGAAAGGACCTTGAAGATTATCTAGTCCCACTGTTCACCTGGCACTGACAGTTCCCTGCTACAGCATATCCTTAAGCGCTAAGTCATCCAGAGTCTTAAACCCCTTCAGGGATGGGGACTCTACCACCTCCCTGGGCAGCCCATTCCAAGGCCCAACAACCCCTTCTGTAAAGAAATGCTTCCTAATATCTAGTCTAAACTTTCCCTGGTGCAACTTGAGGCCATTACCTCTTGTCCTGTCACTTACTACTCGGTTAGAGAGGCTCATCCCCAGCTCTCTGCACCCTCCTGTCAGGTGGTTGTAGAGGGCGATGAGGTCTCCCCTCAGCCTCCTCTTCTCCAGACTAAACAACCCCAGTTCCCTCAGCCGCTGCCCTTGAGTCCTGTCGCCATGCCCAGACCTCCACTATCTCAGAAACAACCCGACTTGTCTCCCCCAATCCTCACATGGACCTGCTGCAGGAATCGCTGTGACTGTCCTGTCCTGAGCACATGCTCTTTGATGCTGTCTTTTCACATGTGTCTGTACAGCACCTAGCACAACGACCTAGTAATTATAACAGAAGCTAAATTACTGCTAAAATTAGGTGCTTATTAACATCATAGCCTCTGGGCATCACCACAACACTTAATAATTCTGCAGTCTAAGAGTAACTCAAGACCCATCATAATCTTCATGAAAAACTGTCCTTAGGGAGAGAGTTTCTGTACAGAGCCTCAGTTTTCCATTAGGTCATATTTTACACATGGAAAAAAAAAAAAAACCAAACCAAACCTATTCAAATGCCTGAGGATTTCAATTCAGTTCAGTGATTTCAACTGCAAAATGAAGGTGTGCATATGTTGTCATCCCTGAACTCTACTTTTGTTTGTAAGCTTTGAGTCAGGTTTTGGGTGTTAAGGCTCTTGGACTCAGGATACCTCATGACCATGTAAAGGCCAGGGCAGGTCCCACACTGTCACCCCACACACCACTGCAATAAAATCAGCAGCACAGAGCCAAGGCCAAGCTGTGTTTTCTCCTGCCTGGTTCCCACAGTCACCCTCCTACAACCAGGAGTCCCAGTGAGGTCAGTTCCAACCTCAGGGTGAATTTAGTACCATGGCTGAAATGGAGCATGGCCAAAACTCAATTTGCTTCTGAAATCCACCCAGTTGATGGAGGTATTGGAGATGAAATATGGTTCATGGCAGGTTCCTCAGGAAAGGCTGAGCAGCAAGAGGGCAAAGCCAGCTGGTTCAGGTGCCGCATGGTCAGGCAAGGGATGGGGTGATCTGAGCATGCCATGGGGTGGTGGGACATGGAGGAAGGGCTGTGGGGCACTTCCCAAGTCCCAAAGCTGTTCTCTGTCAGACCCAGCACCCTGGAGAAGACACAGACATCCTAGCAGGGCCCGTGTCCCAATCCAGCAGCCACTTGGAGATGCAGAGACAAGAGCCGAGCAGAGTGTGTGGGGACAGGGACAGAGCCAAGCATCTTCTCTGAAGACAACCCCCTGCCACCCAGATCAGCTCATTCTTTGTCCCAGGTGAAGGAACGACTTGTACGGCCCCAAATGAACAGCCGCAAGGCTGTAGACAAGCACCAGCAGAGCTGGGACGTCAGACACCGCTATCACACCACACACCTTCTCTTCTCTTGCTGATTAATGAGGCTGACAAGGAAGGACTCGGAGGCTGCTCTCAGCCCTGCCCCTCATGCACACCCCCCACAAGCACTCATATTATCTGTATCGAGCACATTTTTATGTAAATGCTCTAACCATCCCTTTCAGAGGTACAATGCCTCCCAGACTAAGCCCCTGAATGGCATCGGCACTTTTCTCGTGCCTCAGCTGCTCGCCCAGACAAACAGAAGTGTGGCTCTCCACAAAGGGCTATGGTAATGCTGAGCTAGAGGAGAGTCGAGGGGAGGGGGCAAGCAGGGGCCAAAGCTATTTCAATGACAGAAGAAAAGCTGGGTCCTGGTATCTCGATGAGTCAAGGAAGGGACAGGCCCCACAGATGGATAAATGGAGTTGCATGAGGCAGACGGCCCAGCTTCACAACAATGCATCGCCTTTGGTTGGCATGGTGGGCTCTGAGGTCCACTGCTGGGGCCTGGAGCATTGCTGCAAAGGCAGGGGCTGGGCTTGCAACCTGGGATCTCTCCATGGAGAGTAACACAGGAAAGCTGAAACAGCCTGTGGAGCAGGGAAGGAGCTTGAGGAAAAGCAGGAAATGTTGAAGACTCTCACATGATGCCTGCAGCCTCTGCACATGCCACAGGAGAGGCTATGTCCCACACTCCACCCTCAGCCCACCACAGCTGGGACCTTCTTCCTTCATCTTTTCCTACGGTGGGACTCCATGAGACTTCCCCTTGTGGGCTGGACCTTGGTGCCTGGTGGCACACCCAGCAGCTCTGCTTGCACCAGGCCATGCAAGGGTCCTCATCAGGACAGAAAAATTTCTGCCTCTAGGAATAGGTCAACAATCAACATTTTCAATGAGAAGTGTTTCAGAGCATCCAAAGACACCTCTTACCCCAGTGTTTGAGGCTGGTGTGCCAAAGAGGTGGCTCCCCAACACCACCCAACCGGCCAGAGGGACTTTCTAGCTTTTCTCTGCAAAAGTTTTGCATGACAAACCAAGTGTTATAACTCGGTTCTTAATCTATAGTTGGATCTTCACAACCATAGATTAGGAACAACTTCATAAGAGCCCTGATGGGTTTACCAGAGATGTGGCTTGACTTGTCCGTCCCTTTGCTCCATCCCTGTGCTCAGTAAAGCCTCTATGGGCAAGCCACGATCAGTAGGCATTCCTGATGTACAGGGGACCCTGTCTCTGCTGGGGGGGGCCCAGAGGGAGGGAAGGTGAAGCTCAGTTTATGCTCCCGCAGGATTGCTGTAGTTGTGAGACAGAGCAGAGTTCCCTCTCTGGGGAACTGAACATGTCTATGAGCAAGGTCTGTATCGGGAGGGTGTGCAGGGAGCTGAAGACAAAGCAATGAAGTGACATATGGATTTGCCACTCACCACCTCACACACTGGCTGGAGCAGAGCCCTGAAGATGGGAACATGGGGCAAATGTCTGAACACAAACAGGACAGTTTGGGGCTGCCCAGGTGTCCCACACCAATGTCATCTGACTTTCACAGGGTTGATGGTACATCAGCTCATGAAGAGCAGCAACACCAGACACCACCTGGCAAAATCTTCTCCCCCTCCTCTCCTCTCCTCTCCTCTCCTCTCCTCTCCTCTGCTGTCATACATTCTGGTTGCTCACACCAACTGTCCCATGAGGCTGCTGTGAAAAAATGGGCAGGTTTTGATGGAGCTGAGGGGGCCAGCACAGCACGGCTTTCCCAGAATCACTACAAGCCAGAGCACCACAGAGTAAGCTTGACAAGAAGGACAGGACCCATGTGGAAAGCCCTGGGCAGTGTTTCCAGTTGCTTCTCACGTACAGAAATCCAGGCAGCACATGGCCTTACTCTTGCTGCCAGCCAAGCCATGCACTCAGCATATTAGTCTTCCTCTGCAAAATCAGGCCAAGGGCACACAGGCATCCTTTCCATTGATTCTTTTACTCTGTTTTAATAATTCACTATTAAACTGCAAGTAATTTTGAAGTGAGAGGCAATAACTACAGGCACAGTCATGGAACAAGCACTGGATTTGGTCCCCATGTGATGGGAAGGGCTGGTGCCTGCTCCCCCCCACCCTTGCCATGAGCACAGAGACATGGCCAAGGGGGGCAGCCAGGGTCCCAGCACCTCCGGGTTGCAGTGCCCATGGGAACCACTCTCCCACCTCACTTCCTCCAGTGCTACTAGCTGGGTGAGCTGGACCAGCCCCCTCCCCTCTCCAGGCCCTCCAGCACTATTTATTCCGGCAGACTTTGTACTATCCACCTGTCCCACCAGTGGGACAGAGCAGGAAAGACAGGACAGCCCTGGGTGTGAGGAGGAGATCCCGGGGGTGAATCTGGAGTGGGGCTGATGGTGAGGATCATGCACATGGCAGGAGGCTGTGGCAGCCTGGGTCTCTGGGTCTGCCAGTGCCAGGCCAGCTCAAGGGCTAAAACAAGCTTTCTGATGGCAAATTGCCCTCTCCCTCACTCCCTCCAAACATGCGGCTTTCTGACGTTCCCCAAGTCCAGGGCCTCATCCCACCCACCAGGCTGGGGACTGTAAACCCAAGCAAAGTGCAGCTGAGGTTTGGGTCAGCTCAGCAGCTCTGCCCTGGAATGTGGGCTTTGCAACAAACAATTATGATAATTGCCAGTGACAATAACAGGCATAAAATGTTTGTGTCATGGCAACACAGGAAACAAACTCTGAGCAGAGCTTATGTCCATCAGCCACCCCTGCCAGCACAGCTTATGCTCATGCTGGTTGATGCCCCGACTTTTCTAACAGCTGGGCTGTTAGAAACATTCTGGCCTCTGCTATGCACCCACCAGCACAGAAGCCAAAGCAGCATGGGTTACCTGATCCCAAAGCTGTCCTGGTCTGGTGAGTTATGGTTACACATGGGGTGGTTTTTGCTCGGATAGGGATCACTGCAGTGCTCAGCCCCACAAAAGTACCCCAGTCAGAACTAATCCTCTCTGTCCCTCCAAAATGGGGAGGCACTAGGCAACTTCACAGGGAAGAGTTACTTTTCAAAGTCCGCTGGAGGGTTATTCACTGCCTGATGCACACAGGCATCCCTCCAGCCCTTGGCACATCTCCCAGCCTGCACGCTGGAGGTGGAGTGTGTCCCATCCAGCTCAGGACTTGCAAAGGTCATGATGTCCACAAGCAAAGTCCATTCCCTGTTATTTTGCAGCCAGGTCTCTTACAGTGGGGGGGTAGAACACCACGCCGGACACCAGCACACAGGCATGTCACCCCTGTGCGCCTTCAGTTCCAACCTGCTCTGCTCCCCTTTCTCCTCACTCATACCCATCCTTTTGCATAGCTCAGTCATGGCTGATGAGACTTCCCTCCAATTTCCCATTAAAAGAAAAGGAAAAAAAAAGATCATATCTGGACTGAGGCCAGGGAAATAAAACTTCATCTCCACAAGACAGTGATTCAGCTGTGTATAACCAAGGTTATCATTGAAGCTGCACTTACTCACACAGTTTGGGTGCTGGTATCTGCTCGTGAACACCAAAGCACACACTGTCAAATTATAAGCCAGGGAGAGGGCAAACCTTGTCCATTCCTGCCCCAAAGACCGGTACCCTCCTGTCCTCAACTGCCTGCTGTGCTCCATGACACAGCTCTGCAGGTCTCACACATCCACGGGGGAATGGGCTGGCTCCCTCCTCCTTGTCTATCAGCAGCACCTTTGCCATGCTCCAGGTGCAATATGAGCTGTGCAGTCAGCTGAAGATGAGTGAGCCGGATTCTTGTCACCAAGGACATGTTCTGAAGTCAAGACCATTGTGTGAGAGCAAACGGATGGCGTGATGTGACCTACAGCATCTTTACTGCCACAACAATGCAAGAGAAGCAGACATCACACGTTGGCTCTAAGATCCCAGGCTGACAGGTAGAAAAGATGGTGTCCCCTATCTTGTTTGAGCTCCAGAGTCACAGACACCAAATATCTTCTTTTTCCATTTAATTTGTAAAAAGTTGGACAAGTGTCTCTGCAGCCTGCTACTGTTAACCGACACTAACTCCTGCAGCCCTGGGGAGTTTCCAAAGAGCAAGTGAAGTTAACACTGGGCCAAATGTTTCAGAAGGGGAAGAATAATGACTCAGATGCACTTGCAGGCTCATCTGTCTGGCTTTGATGCCAGATGAAGGAGCAACTGATACACCACTCTGTTAGCAAGGAATTAAAATAGAACAATATAATTAAGGCCAATTACATGGTTTTATGGAAATGGATTTTGTCAGACTAGCATGGTGATTCTTGAGGAGATTAAGAGACTGGGTGATAATGGAAAAGTCTTTCTAGGTGAATTTCTGACAGAGGTGTCTGAGTTGGTGGCACAGAATGGCTCTCAGGGATCAAGTGCACAAGCCACTTTGCACACAGTGAATGCATGATCTCAAAACCAGGAGTAACCACTTTGCTGTTTTCCTGGCCAGGTCGCAGTTTCTCACATTTGTTTCCTGGAAAAGAATCAAAACTGGAGTGCTTTCCAGGAGGAGTGTGGGGCTTTGCACTTGGTGTCCAGTCTCCCCAGAGGCCAGGACAAAGAGCCCTGCACTGGGTTCCCCAGTGGCACTCACATCTGCGGGGATGCAGGGAGAAAAAACACTCTCTGGGCTAGCACGAGGTACAGAGCAGTGACACTTTTATCAGGACACAAGACAGATTCTTGTTGTGGTGACTGAGAGAAGACCTCCAAGTCGTGAACGGGGAGCATGGCTGGCTAGATCCTGCATATAATGCTTTTCCGCTTTGTCCTGGGGTCTCTCCAGTAGTGAAGACACTAGGATATCTGCAGATAGGTCAGTAAGTAACTGATGGACACAAGTCAGGCAGCAGCACATGCTGGTTGAATACTTTCAGGACAAACCAACAGCAGGAGGAACGTGGAGCAGCAGAGATGTGGCACACAGCCTGGTGTCCCTCTGCATGCATTCAGCGCATCCAGCCCAGATGCCTCAAGGTCCAGTTTTGGCCCATGCAGGGGCTGATGGCAGGGGACGCCTGCATGGGTGCTGAGAAGACAGGCTCAGTCCCAGCGGTGGTTTATCCTCCAGGCACAGGTCTCCACTCCTGTCCCTCGGCCTGTCTGCCCCACAGACAGCAGTAGGGTTGGCTCCAGGGTCCCTCCAGTGTAGCTGACCCACACCGCTACCACTGCCTGGCCCAGTCTCCTCACCACAGCTGTGCCTGAAACCCTCTGGATGAAAAGCCTCTGAGGCTACATGGAAGAGACTGGCCATGTGCCAGGTACGTGGTACATGGCACAGTGTGCAGGTCACCAAGACATAGAAGTGTAGCTGTGAGGAACCTCTGGAGGCCACTAGTCCAACCCCCCATTTGAATAGAGCTATTGCCAATGACAGAGGATGGACCATGGCTTTGACTAGAAAAATATTTGGAAGCCTTTGAAAATCTGCCACAGCAAGAGTCCAGAGATAAAGCAGTAAATGGCAAGAGAGAAAGCATCAGCCAACCTTCCTGAAGACATGATGATTAAGGGAACAGATTCTGGAGCAGCTCCCCCTTCACTCCTGGGCTGTAGCTCCCTGTCGCAGACTGCACTGGAGATGGGCACGGTGCCTTATGATGCTGAAGATGTCTCTGGGCAGTAAGGCAGAGTTTTGCTGTGTCAGGAGCTGTGCAGAGACTGTGGACACTCTGGAGAGCCCATGGCCTGGTTCCTTGATGAAGAACACATGTATCTGGACAGATGAGGCATCCGTGGAAACCACAGGACAGTGCTGATCTACTGATAGGTGGTGAGCTCAGCCTTAGGCATGCTCAAGGTTTTCACTGGCAGCAGGACAAAGCAGAGCATGAAAGGAAGGTTTGGCAGGGGTAACAGGATTGCTGTTCTGGTGTTTACCTCCCAGCATGGAGAATAGGACAGTAGAGAGCCCAAAGCATGAGAGGCAAACTGAAGGAAACTGGTGCATGACTGATTAGCGGTGGGAGTGGGGTCTGGTAGGCAGGTACAAGGGAGACAGTCCATGGAAGGACTTGAAGGTGAAGGCAAGTACCTTGTACCTGACAGAACAGAAATGGAGGTGTGGGGAAGGATGTGAAAGAGGAATTACACAAGAAAGCAGCAAGACAGCATGGTCCTTCAAGCAGTGATCTGGGCAGGTGGTAGCATGATGCTGTTTCAGATGAAGAGATACGGCAGCTGTAGTAATCCGGGCACAGACAAGTGTGCTGTCAGGATGCGGACAGGAGCAGAAAGCTGAACCTCTGAGATACCAGACACAACAAACCTACCAATAAAATACTGCTGGGACACAGGGGCTCAGGAGCTGAGCTGGAACAATCATGTCTTCCAAGGTAAAACAGGCAGGATAGAGACTAAACAAGATGATGGAGATTAAGAGCTCTCCACAAGAGTTGTCTGGCTTGAGCTGACATCTCATCATCCTAAATCCCTGGTTAGGACCATTGGGGAAGATCCAGTTTCCTCACAGTGAGAGAAAAAAAATCATCACATTGCATCCCCATTTATTGCTTACAGCTAATGAGACTTATAGGGTGAGAGCACAAGGTCTGGCTACTCAGAGGTCCCTTTCCCATCCAGATCTGGAGCACCAAGGAAGCAAGAGGGAAGAGAAGAGGAGCAAAAGGAGGCTGAGGCCAGTTGGTATCCATCAGCCCCTTGCCCAGTCAGCAGGAACTGGTGCAAGAAAATCACTGTTCCAGGGAGTGCATCTTGAGTCCACCTTCACCACCCCAGGGCAGTGCCCTGGTGCAGTGTGCATGTGCCAGGCACACCAAGGCAGCAAGGACTGTGTCCTCCTGCATCCGCACCACACTCCCCCTTCCTGGTCCAGACTCTGCTCGGGTGCAGCTACCTGCACAAGCCACTGGTGAAGTAGACTGTGGGACTGTGGTCCTGCCCTGAGCAAGGTGCCTGCTCCCACTGATCTGTGCAGGACTCAGACACAGCCTGGCTGTGGTAGCAGAGGTGCTGCTGAAGTCTGGGCTGTGCAGGGAGAGGACTTTTGTGAACACACACCTGTAGAGCCGGAGGGTGATGCTCCCTTTCTGACAGCGGCAGAAGGGATGTTGTGAGATACAGGCTAATTTCACAGCATGACCCAACATGTCCCTGCCCCAAAAACCAGGAGACAACACCAGAAGAGAAGGCACCTGGGAGGAGCTGAAGAAACCCTTGCTTCACCCCAAAATTTTTTTCCCACATCATCAACTGAGCATGAAATCCCAAACACCTTTGGGGTTTTCCCTTGCCAGGAGTTAGAAGTGATTCCCAGGGCAGAAATTGTGTCACAAAGGCTGGCAGCCCAGGCACTGAATGGTGCTTTCACTTCCAGATCTCACTGTGTGCCACATCCTTTCATAATCTAGAAAGTACAGAAGAAACTTCTTCTGGGTTTTCCAGACAGCAAGGGTAGGAGAGGATAGACCAGGCAAATAGAATTTCTCCTATTACACCCTGTGCCTTGTGGATGGTAACTTGAGTTTCTTCTTGCACTGATGAAGGGAAAGAGATGTTACTCTCAGTGGGAATTTCAGCAGGGTTTAGCAACCAGGTGTTGCTCACAGCATGTGATTTTGCCCCTTGGAGTTATGGCTGTAGCCCCGACTCTGCAGTGACACATGTCCCTGCATTCACCTCGTCTTGCTGGGGGAAGGGGCAGCTCCACAACCCCACTTCCCGCAGTATCCCTTAGAGGCAGCACCCAGCTTTCAGTCTCTGTAGCACCTGGAGTGGCTTTCACCTGCTCCCCAGTTCCCATGGGAAGGAGGACAGGAGGTTTGTTTACTGGAAGGTGTTACACAGGACTAAATAGTCCATATAAGTCACTTCTCATTACAGAATATGTTTATATATACTTGTAATTATATGCTCAGTACATGTATGTGTACAGATCTCTGCACCCCAGAGGCACTGCAGAGACAGCACTTGGCTAATGGATCATCCAAGGCAGGGTCTGACCCCAAGCCATCCTTGCTACGGTACCTGAGCAGTGAGGACCATGCTCCAGTGAGGACCCTCAGCAGCTCACACAGGAGCAGGGAGATGCATGGCAGCACCTTTGCCTGTGACACCTCCTGGGTTTGCATGTGACCATGACGTACCCAAAAGTGATGGGGAGATGTAAAAAACGCAGCCACAAGGATCCAGGCTTGGTTCTTCTGCTCATTCTGCCTTGACCTGATATCAGCAGCACAACTGGAGTCTACAAGGCACGGTTCTTGCTGCGAGCAGCGGTGGGTAACTGAGGTGTCAGCCTTTGCCCTGAACAAGCACACCCCACAGATCACCTCCATCCTCCCCAGACCTCCAGGAACAGAACACTGCTCAGGCCCCAGCCACAGCAGCCCAGCAGTGCATGCAAATTGGGGTCTGCGTGAGCAGACTCTTCCCCACCTCAATGTCTTCAGCACCTTCTGGAAATGCCTCTTTTTCTTTTCCGGACCCTCCCTGAGAGCTTTGCTCTCAGAGCACAGCTCTAGTCAGCTCCAGTTTCATGGTCTTTCTTAGCGATGAGCTGGTTGTTTGCTCCTGTGAGCAGGTCCCTAACCCAGAGTGTCTGTGCAGACAGTATCACACACACACACAGGTGTGCACACGTGGCCACACACAGCTCTTTGTACAAGCCAGTAAAAACACATGCCATGAATCTGCCAGCTGAAACACCAGCAAAGCATAGCTGTGAATCACTTCTCAGCTGCAGGGCTGGATTGACTCTTACAGAGTAACTTTTAGTACCTACAACCACATAATGAGTAAAAGCCTTGAACTGGAAATGCAAATAGACATATAATTTATATTTAATAAGGCAGTTAATGTACTGTGTGTCCAGTAAAGTACCATCCGGCTCCTATAACCCATTTATTGAGGTTACTCCACGTAATAAATTCCAAATGAATGATAATGGCCATATTTGAAATTATATTACTAGCTGTGCATGCATATCTGAAGTCAGAGAGATGAGGGTATAGCAAGTGATGCACCTGCTGTGCAGGCATGGCAGCAGGCGGGCCCATGAGTATTTTGGAAATTTAATGTAATTGCCATCAGCTCCAGATGAATGAATGAATCCAGTCCCCTTGCATCCTGGCAGAGGGGAACTGCTCTCAGGCGCTGAGGCAACCCTCATGTGCAAGCGGCTGATGTAAAGGAAAGATTTAAAGGGTAACATCTTCTGCAGTGTTTCAAATTCATCTGAATGCATCTGTGCAGGTATCTGACTTATTAGGTTGGTTGCAGGTGGGAAGAGAAAACCTGTAATTTCAGATACCCGGGAAGCAAAAATGTTAAAGAAACCTCAGTTAAATTAAGTCCTAAGAGTAACCAGGAAATACTGAACTAAAACTGAAAAGAAAGGTTTATTTTGAGCATTACCAAAAAGCTTAGAAATAAAAGGGATATCCATTACAAAAGGAAGCACAATGCAGTAAATTTAATTTACTGAACTATTTGTTTCAACAATACATTTAATATTCAGTACTTCAGTAAATACATTTTGGGAAGAAGTGCCAAATGAAAAGCCTCAATTGCTTTTCAGATCTTTATGTTTCTCTAGCTTAATGATTTGCTGTCATAGACACAGACTGAGCCTATGTCACTTCTTTTTGTAATGAAATAAGATTTCATCCCAACTGTTTTTGTCTTTGTCCACAGCTGTCAGCTCCTGCAGACACTCACCCTCCGTGCAATTCACACACGTGTGGGAAGGCACTTGCACCACTATGCACATTCACACGCACTCAGCATCTTCATGGCAAGCCAAAGGGTAGGGGACATCCTCGGCCTGAACAGACCTGGTCAGGAATATTTTAGGAAGGCTGATAGTCACCTTCGAGCTCTACTGATGGCTACTTGGGGTCTGAAAAGCCCAGGAGTCAGACAGTGCACAGCTTTTAACCCAGAGCATATAAAGGACTTCAGAGAATCCCAGAGTTGGTAGAATGGGTGTCTGGAGGTCTTTAATCCAACCTGCTATCACCAACACCACAGCTTAGTCTGGTCAAGTCCCTAATAGTCCAGGAACCCAGCCTGAAGATGTCCTCACCCTGCAGCCCAGCTCACATCTGTCCCCACACAGAACAGACAGCACAGCCAGGACCATTCACCTGCTGCACTTGGGCTGTGGGGAAAAGACAGGACAGGGTTCAACTCTGCAGTTTCTGAAGGGTTAATGAAGCAGGGCCAGCTGACTGCAGGAGGCACTGCTGGGGTTTTGCTTTCTGCCCCTGCCAGCTTGGATTTCCCCATCCCTCCCACACCTCTGGTGCTTTGCAGGGATCCTCACCCCACCCCTATGAGTTGGCTCCCCCAGAGAATTGGAAGCCGAGAGGGCTACAGCCACCAAATGTGTTTGTCTGGGTAAGTCAGAGACCCTCTCCGACCCAGAACAACCCCCTTGCATCCCCCTGCTCAAGCCCTGCGCAGTCCAGCCCACAGCCCCACCAGAGCCCTGCAAGGGCGGCAGGGCCGGCGAGGCAGGCAGCTAGAAATGCAAAAGCCCAAGCCACATGGAGATCATTCCTGCTAGCATCAGATAACAGTTCAAAAGGCAAGCATCCTTTCTCCTTGCTCTCAGTCTCCCTCACAGTTTCTTTTAAGCACAAAAATGGCACACAAAAAAAAAAAAAAAAAAAAAAAAAAAAAAAAAAGAAAGGGAGGGGGGAGGAAAGAAAAGAAAGGGGCGACTTCCAGCCAGGCAGTAAAATGCCATCTGTCTCCTGATGGCTCATGTGACACTGACAGACGTCCACTGCAAGCCAGAGCCAAAGGCACAGCAGCCTGTGATCCCTGTCACAGTGGGCGAGGGAGCACCCCTTCCCCAGCCTGCGTTCCCTTCTGAACCTATCAGAAGTTTTTGAGCTGAGAGAAAAAAATAAACCAGGATGATCTTTGCTGCCTTTCCCGCAGGAAACATGCCCAGGGCAGTGGTGGAGGTGGCAGTATCGGACTTTGGAGCCGGGCTGTCTGTGCCACATGACTTCTCACCAGGCAGGCATCCCCTCAGATCCACCTGTTTCCCTCTCAAAAGCGGCTCCTGGAAAACAAAGGAGATGAACAGCAGGCAGCCCGCCACCCCCACGCAACCCAACTGCTTAACTGCCTCCAGGGAAAGAGCTTCCCTGACCCTGGGACCCTCCCAGGCTGGAAGAGCAGAGTCGCAGGGAGGTGTACAAGACCGACGTGCGGCCATGGCTGCCAGCGACCGGCCGTGGGCTGGCCCTGCAGACACCGACACAAAGAGGGAAGCTGCAGCTCACGTTTCCTGGGAGCACAGATGTCTCTAGATGACATGGCCACTTACCAGAAAGAGATACGCCTTGACTCAGTCCCAGAGGAGATGGCAGGGAAGTACCTGTGCAGCGGGTGGAAGAGGAAATGCCCCAAATGTTCCTGATTTCCCTGGATTCTCAGCAGTGATGGTTTCAGAAGAGCAGGACTTAGCTGGCTGTTGGAAGGTGTGACCTTGCCCTACGTCCCAGGTCTCTGTGGCTTAGCAAAGCAGCGCAGACCCTGAGATCTCAGCACCCCGCAGCGTGGCTGCCCTGCGAGGGCGAAGGCGCTCCCCTCCAGGCTGAGCAGGCCTGGGGTGCTGGGCAGGAGGCCACACGCCTGCACAGAGGCATGACCACCCTCCTGTCACGCCCGCCGGGACTGCGGGCCTGGCACAGCAGTGAGATGTCCACACAGCCCTTCTCTGGAGCACCAAGCCCACCGTGGGGAGCCAACAGTGCAGGCCAGCACACCCCTCCTTCCCCATGAACCCCTTTCATTCCCAGCCTCACCATCCAGGCCACTGCTCACCACCTAATACATGGCAGGACCCCCCAGCCTGGCCAGCGTGAGGCGGAGTTGCTCATCTCTGAA
The DNA here is from genome assembly GCF_003259725.1 of Athene cunicularia. Lineage (NCBI taxonomy): Eukaryota > Metazoa > Chordata > Aves > Strigiformes > Strigidae > Athene > Athene cunicularia. The sequence goes on from NW_020799130.1 coordinate 5,836,141, forward strand.
CCTGTCTTCTGGGAAGAGTTGCAGAAGAAGTCACCATCCACACACAGAGCTGGGGGGATGACGTGAGGGTCTGGCTTCCCCTGCCTGCCAGGGCACCAGCAGGATGATGCTATAAGGTTCCACAACGCCCTTGGCCCCTTCCCCACAACCACACCACCCATCAGTACTCCTGCATGGCTGGGTGCCCTGTCAGGTCCTGGGCACCTTCCCTGAGGGGAGCTGGAAGTCCAGGGCAGCAGGAGCTGGGCAGCTGCCACCAGCCCACTTGCAAAGCGTCAAGTCCCTTTTGGTGCTGGCACCTTCTGGAACAGCCTGAGCGTCACTCATGGCTCAGCACGGTCCAGGGGTGGAGATGCTGCTGCCAACACTGAGCACCACCTCACCCCAGCTCCATCTTTGAGTCTGACACTGTATGGTGTCTTTCTAAGCCTCTGAGCCCAAAGGCAGGCACAGGCCTTGACCTGCAAGTATTCATTTTACATTTTTTATTAGGAGACATGGAGTTACAATGTTTGCAGCTGCAATTTCCCAAGGGCATCCCCAGATACAGGAAGGGGAAGAAGTCCAGCATTCAGCAGCTTTGCTGATCCAGGGCTGGTCACTGGATACCCAGCACGGGTTGGGGTCCTGCCTCAATACAAGGGCAGCGCAAAGTCATCCTGGCCCCTGTCCCACCTCCACTGGCAAGCTGAAGCAGCCTGTCAGCAGCTGCTGGCATCCTGGTCCTGCCAGAACAAGCCACCAAAGGAACACCACCACATTTCACACTGTGTCATCCATGCTGCCTTCAGGGACAGCCCTGGTCCTTGGCATTGCCAGAGGGATGAGAGAAGGGCTGGACATGTGGCTGTCTCTTCAGGGTGTGCAAAGAAACATCAAGACTGGCCCAGTGCAACCCAGTACAATGCCAGGCCATGGGGCACACTGCCAGGGCAGCACCTCTCTCCCTTGCTGGCTGTAGCAGGTTGGTGCTGCTGTCGGGAGAGGCCACCATACTGAGCTGCTGCAGTGAGAGCCCCAGAGCACACCATGAACTTAGGCTGTGAAGCCTGGAGGACCCTGGCATATCGCACAAGGTTTGACAGCAGACCTCCAGCACCACCTCCACCAGCTCCTGGTCACAGGTTTGCTGCCCACCAGTATCTTTCCACCTGTTCCTACAACATTTGACTTCAAAGATAGTCTGTCTGACCTCTGCAGTTACCCGTGACCCCACAGTTATCTCAGGTGACACTTTTAGGGACTCCTAGCCATGTCCTGCTCCTCTCGGTGCCTGTGCTTCCAGGGATTTTTCAGGAGGATGGTGCATGTGTCACACAATGGGGCTTAGGGATGTCTGGGGTTCAGGGACAGTATCAGTACGTGAAGGTTTTTGAGCTAAGACAAAAATGGTCACAGGGTGCAAAAGGCCCTGGAGATACCCTGAACCTATCATAGCAGAGGAAAAAGCTCTGATTACGTTGTGAAATGATGTTGTGGGCTTGCTTGACCTCAGCCCATGGGCCACAGGAGGGTTGGAGATAAGCAGTAGTGCCGGTGGGGCTGGGAGGTGTGGGGCTGCCTCCAGTCCAGCCCCACAGGAGCCGCCATCTGGTTCTGAGCATAGAAACACTCTGAAACAGCCTGGCCCTGCTGTGTTTAACCTGGCTAATGATTAGCTAGATAGGACACGGCCATTCAAGGGCACAGGGTGAAAACAGCCCTTCTGCCTTTGCTTACACAGCACACACAGCTGGGCCATTCCCACAGCCAGCACCCAGAGGGAGTGACAGCAACAGGGGAAACGCCAGCTCGGGAGCAGCATCCAAGGGCTTGGGCTGAGAGCAGCCCAGTGGATGCTGCCCAACCCAGCTCTGCTTGAAATTTGCCCCAAGCAAGAGCTGACCCCAATGTACACAGTTGCATCCCTGCAGAGATGTTTTTGCATCCAAAGGCAAATCCAGGGAACTGGGATTTCACTGTTTGTCCTTGTGACATCCATCAGAAGTTGAGTCAGGAGTTAATGTGAAGATCTATGGTCATGAAAAAGGCCTCATTGTGTGTCTCATACTTGAAGACCCCACAAGATTTGCTACAAGACCCTCTTACCTGTCCAGAGAGCAGGTGCTTTCTATTCCAGGGCCAGCTGCAGCATTTTTACAGCAAAATCCTACCTTTCACTACCCGGTTCAGCCTCTCACATCCCCAGGATCCTGCCTGAAGTCTGCACGTGGCGGCCATGATGAAGAGCAACAGTGTATGATCCCATCTCTGCAATGAGAGTGTCAAAACTCTGAGAAAACAGCATGGTCATGGCTGAAGGGATCTCTGCCTACCTGAGAAACACCCCTCCTAGAATCTCATCCAAAGCTGCCCTCTGACCAAGTGCTGAAGGCGTCAGGTTCTGTGCTTCCCCCAAACCTGACAGCAAAATGTCAGGACCAAGAGCCTGAAGGAATGGAGAGACTGCTTTGCCTGAACGCACACGCACTGTGCATCACAGGATCAAAGTGCCAGACACTGGTGTGACCCCTGCACAGGCAAGCACAAAAGACCACCAGCCCTGAGACCCTGCCCGCCCCACTGCTCCCTCCCACCGCTCCCTGGGCCACGTCCCCCAGCTCGGCTGTTCCTGAAGAGTGGCTCTTGGCTCAGCCACCACGTGTCTGTGGGACCCACCTTAGGAGACAGTTGGAGAAAGCAGTGCATGGCTTGTCTGTGGCACTGGAGGAGGGGACATCTCCCCGTTTTGGAGACTAAACAGAGGACATGTCCTCTGACAGGTACTCATCTCTCTTAACGTCAACATTTTAACACTTGGACTGGTGCCCAGGGATGGGGTGGAATCTGCATCTTCGGAGAATTTCAAAACTTGAATGCACTGGCCCTGAGAAACATGTTGCAGATTTTAACCCAGTTTGGTACGGAGCAGCAGGTTGGACCAGAGACCTCCTCAGATCCGCCCCAATTAATTCTTTCTGTGTTTCTTTCAGCCCCCCTGAACTTCAGTCTTTGCTGGCTGGTGAAAAGAAATGGACTCGTCTAAGGAAAGTTTGGGAGAACCCAAGGACTGGATTTGACTGGCTGTAAGTACAGCTGAGTTCATAGAGCTTTGCACGGCTCTGGGGAAAGCCAAGACTTCACATGTCTGTTGTATACCCCGCCCACTTAAGTTAGTATTATTCTTGTTGTGAAGAGGAAACCACTTAAAATGGCTCTCACAATTGTTTCTCATCAGCTTGAGTGAAAAGTGAATATGAGCTGATCTTAGTTAAATGAAGTCCACTTCAACTGTCAATTAAGGGTTTAAAACAATTTAATCAATACACTTCAGCTTCATCTCCCTCTACAGATGTCCAAAGAGACACCTTCCACCCACATTTACTGCTCAACAATTGAACAACTCCACTCAATCCACATGATATTTTAAGACCTTGATGAATCTCACCTAAGCTCAGATCTAAAATCCTCTTCTAATTCATCAGACCCAGAACAATTTCCAGCATTTCATTAGCCCTTCACTCCACACCCAACATCCGCTGAAATGGTTTAGAAGGAGCAGCACACCCTATTCCTAGAGATCTTATAAATTTTCATACATTCTTGATCATACACCTGCCCCCTCAAAGGATGATGTTAGTTCCATTTTAAGTAAGAGATGAGACTCAAGACTTCCAAGGTCCCTTCCAGCCAACATTTGTCGGCCAACAAGTCCTGTTTCATGGGAGTACCTGCCTTCCCAGGGGTGGGAAGTGCTTCTTTACCCTGTTTCTTCTGCTAGTTCATGGTGATCTCTCCCAGAAATTATCCAGCACCATCTCTGCAAGTAGCAATAGCAGAGCACTAGCAAGATGTGCTTTCTTAGGGCGTGAAAATGCACAGGTCTGGCTTGGATGTGCAGGAGCCTGGCTGCATCGCAGGCTCCTACTTCCCACTGTCCAATGCTCAGTCTGCATGCAAACAAATGGCTGACTGTCCCTCTGTCTCTTTTTCTTTCTCTTTCCTTCCTATAAATTCTTTCTTCCTTCTTCCTTCAAGTTCTTTCATGTATTCTTTTCCTTCCTTCCTTCCTTCCTTCCTTCCTTCCTTCCTTCCTTCCTTCCTTCCTTCCTTCCTTCCT
>NW_020799130.1:5840289-5874479 GCF_003259725.1 Athene cunicularia
TCTCTTTCTTTCTTTCTTTCTTTTTCTTTCTTTCTTTCTTTCTTTCTTTCTTTCTTTCTTTCTTTCTTTCTTTCTTTCTTTCTTTCTTTCTTTCTTTCTTTCTCTTTCCTGCTTCTTTTCTACTTTTTCTTTCTTCTTCTTTCCTTCTTTCTTTCTTTCTTTCTTTTTCTCTGCATTCATTTAAATGACAAAGGTTTCTGATTACAGTCCTCCTGGGGAATCAAACAGCAAGGCTGCTGTTCACTTACTGACTGGCAGATTAAGATAGATAAAGGGGAAGATTTGTGTATTGACTCTATGTTTATATAACTCATGTGCGAGGCCTGTCCAGGAGCAAAGGGGGATCTGACCCACATAAATAATAACGAGCAGCATTTTTAAACTAAATCATCTGGAAAATTCACAGACGAATCCGTCGGTTCCTTCTATTGTGTCACTGGAGGGTCATAAATAATTCAGCCTTGCTCAAATATTTATGGAAATCAATTTAGCCCTCAGTCCAACGTCACCTCCCTGAGAAAACAGTTTCCTTTCCTATCTCAAGTGCAAACTGACTGCTCTCCGTCCCACCAGCCTCCCCAGGGTCGAGGCCACCTGTAGCCTCTCAAAACCACAACCAGGCACCAGCCCAGCCAATCAGGTCCCCAGACAGCTCTGTGGCCACAGGGACCACCAGGAAGATGAAGTGCACATGCTTCTCCAGGAGAGGAGCAGGTCCAGCACCTGCCCCCCTTTTTTCTGTGACCTCCCAGACTTCACAGCGGGGCATCTGCTCCTGCCCGGGGCGGTTGTCAGCTCAGAGCTGAGGACAGCGCTTAGCAAAGCTGCCAGCACATGGAGAGCAGCTCCTGCGCAGGTGACAACCGATGCTCTGGTCAGCGAACCCTGCAAGCACAGGAGAGAGGCTCCCCGATGCGATCAAAGGTCACAAACCAAGCACCTACAGGAGTGAGCACGCCGGGGAGCTCCCCACACCCGCTCCTGGGGCAAGGTCCATGGCTCTGCCATACCCACTGAGGAGCCGCTGCTGTATGACCTGGGCCATGACCCAGCACTTGCAGCTCACTTCCTTGCCTCCTCTCTGGCTGACACATGGCAAGGATCCCCAAGAGCTCTCTTCCCAGGAGCAGAGCGGCTACAAGGGCTGCCCATCACGACCAGCACCCAGGAAGATTTCCACCTACATTATGAATCCACCAGGCTCCTGGCCCTGGGCACCTTACTGATCCTTCTGGGAGCTCAGCATGCCCATGGGCTATTCCTGTCTCTTGATGAAAAACCCACTTAAAGGGAGCTGTGAATCATTTCCAGCACCGTCACTGCACACAAAGAAACAGGACAAATTCCCAGCGTCAAAAAGCTGTCCCCTTCTACACATCATCCAGGGGTGTAATATGCTCAGAGAGTGACTAGACCACAACATAAATCAGGATCAAACCACCTACCAGCTCAGCCACCAGCACAGAGGCTGAGGGGCAGCCATATGCAGCCCATGCCTGTGTGGAAAAGCCACATCTCCTCCAGGCTCTGTGTTCCCTCTAAGCACTACCTCTTTGAAAGTCACTTATCTGGCCCCTCCCCAAATTGTTGGGCTTATTTCTCCCCTGATGCACTTTGGCCGGAACAACACACCAAGGTGTGCAAAGCCACGACACAGCTGGGTTCCCATGGAGCCATGGCAGACATCAGGACACCTCCTCATATCGGTCCCGTGTCTGTCTCTGGCAGCAGTGCGATGAACTGGGCAGACACTGGGCTGCGTGACACTTGGGGACTTGAGGTGACACAGCCATGCTGCAGCGAACAGGAACCCAAAGAGGGAGTATTTGTGGCGGTTTGGGAGAGATTATCCTCCTGTGTTTCCACCACTGGAATATTCTGCAACAAAAGCACTGGTCTACAAGCTTTGGCTTGTGTGCCCTTTGGCTGTGAGCCCCTGGGGCAGGAGCCCATCCTGGTGGGGAGAGCTCAGGTCATACTTTCCAGAGTATGGCCATGGTCCTTGACAGCCATAGAGGGGAAACACAGATGTTCCCTCCAGCCATTCAAAATGTTTCAGATCCCCCAGCTCTTCAGGGTAAGAAACTCACTGCGCTGCAGGATGAGGTTGAGAGGTGTGACTGGCAGTCTGAGGGGCTGTAGGAGCTGATATCACTGATGGCCAAGCTCTGCACCCTCCAGGCTGAAAGATCAGCAAAGGCAATCCAGTGCGTGAAGAGACTTTGTGAGTTGCTCCAGCCCTAAAACTGGATAAGAAGGATCACAGCCTTTCTTTTTGCCAGGCCTCCAGCAAGCATGCTGCATCTTGAGTTTCCTCTGAGTTTCCAAATTAGATGAGGGCTGGTGTGTCTGATCCAGAGCACGCATCATCACATGGTCCCACATTTCTGATCTCATCTGGGACTAGAGCTGTTCTAGAGAAATGTTTTGCACTGGCAGTTCTTTCTTGGGCTTTCAAGAATGCTTCTCCAGTGAGTACTGAAGCAGACACACACTGCTCAGAGATGCCCCAGAAATTTTCCAGAGGCCCTCTGTTTTTCTGTGGCCTCTCATTTATAGCTAGAGAAAAGGCACAGGTCCACAATGAGCAGGATTCCCGGGATCCCATTGCTGCACACTCTGAACGAGGTGCTCTGGTCAGACACATCCCTCCGGAAGCCCCTTGGCAGTGGTAAAGGCAGTGGACTCAGCTGGGTGTAAGATCCAGTGATAGTCCAGGCACCAGAAATTCAAGCTCTCTTCTGTAACACATATCACCCGTCTGTCCTTGCTGGCAATCAGCCAGCACAGAGGAAACAGGACAAGACGTCAGGCCCGAGCACTCGAGCACTCGTGTATTGCGTGAAAGGACCTGGCTATGTCAGATTCCACAGGTCCGGTCTTTACAAACTTCGGAGGACTCTGCAATTACCCAGTTCACTATGATTTGAACAGCCAAAATCAGCTCCTAGAACTAACCCACAAACCCAAATCATAGAACAAGCAGCCGCAGAAGCAAAGGCTCTTGGCTTGTGCTGAGCAGAAAGCTGCAGGAGGGGACACTCGAGCTGAAGAGTCACGGGTCCTCCAAGCAGGTGTGAGCACTGTCACGGCTTGTTAGAGGATGGCAAAACTGAGCTTGCAGTGATGGTCCACAACTGACACCCCACAGAACTGGGAGCTTTTGGCATGTTCCATGCAGCAAAATGGGAGCTCCCTACAGACCATCCTGAAGGACAGAGCCAGGCAGGGTGACTAGTCCATGGGAAGACCTACACCTGTGGCCTTCACTCGAGTAAGCAGGGGGGAGATGGAAGCAGTTGCTGGTGCCACTTAACTGCATTGTTCGATATGATGGGGCCAAGATTCATAGCTCAAATTGTCAAGCTTAAGAAAACAAAGTCTAGAGGAATGACCACCAAGTTGGGATAACATGGCATCTCTACCATGTCTCCCCCAGTAAACCCCAGAACAGAAAAAAAATCAAATAAAAAACAGTGTCACAAGCTAGGTACACAGAGCTTCACATCTGCTTTCCAAGGGCTTCTCCTAGGGTCATGTCTCTCAGCACAGGACTCCTAACTCCCTTTTGCTTTTCAGACTCTCCTTTTTCACCCATACGTGGGCACCCTCGAGGCCCATGCACATCCCATGTCTGCACATCTGTAGATGCCATTAGAATGAGAACATGCTGTTGTTTCCACATATAAGAGGACCAGTGATCCACACAGGGGACGCTTGCAAGCGTTTGCATGTGCAAAACCTTCACTTCACGTGACCCTCCCAAAAATCACCACCCACCCTCTTGTCTCTGGACTAATTGAGCTGTGATCCCTGCTAGTGTTCCCAAGGCACAGGCAGCTTCAATGAGGAAATGAGAAAGGGACAGCGGAGCTAACCCAAGCTCTTAGACCTCCCCAGGAAAGCTGCAGCAGCGTCATGCTCTGCCTGCACACCCAAGAGCAGCACGCTGCAGTCTGCCGGCAGCTCCCACCGTAGGGGCACATCTGTCCCAGCACGCCTGGGCATGGGAGACAAAGGGACCGGGATGTGCACAGATGCTACCGACACAGAAGTGCTTCACTGGAAATAGTTAGCCCTTGTTAGGAGGAAAACCTAGGGAAATTTTTGACAATAAGGTGGATAGAATCCTCTCTGGGTTTTTCTCCCTACCTGGAAAAGTTCCTCTCCTGTCCAGCACTTAAGATTTGGGACCTTGGAAAGTGTATCTTTCTTTCTCAGACTGGTGATTCATTACAGACATTAACTGATTATTGAAATTACAGATTTTCATTGGAAAGAAATGGATTTTCCTGGGCTTCAGGGTCCTGAACTGCCTGACATTTGGGATGCCACCTAACAATTGTCCTTAATTCATAGCCCAATTGTAAAAATATCTGCCTCTGCACACAGTGCAAGGACATCACCTGGTCTCTCTGCAGAGATGTTTCATGAAAGCATGTGCATTAGTTGTGTTTTATTCAAAAAGGGGTTAATTTGTGCCCTCTTCTCCCCCAAGCACAGTAACACAATCAATCTCAAAAGAGCTGCTTGTCTTTCTCCTCTCTTCTCCAGCCGTCACTTCTTGGCTCTTAATAAATTATTCAGCTTTCCTAAATATGCATAGGGGTCTCATTAACAACTAATTTTGCTTATTTAAAACAACTGCATAATCAAACCACTATAGTGTTTCGCCTTTCTTATATCCATGAATTATTCATGTGCTAGGAATCTGCATACAAATTTATTGATTCTTAAAAGGGTACATTTTTCACAGCCTGGAAAAAAAGAAACCCTGGTTATTCTGGTTTTGAACATTTTGGCCCAAACTCCTATTTAACAAATCATGTGGTGTTTTCCTAGGAACAGACAGCAGGCAAAACCATAGCATCACCCAATGCACCTGGAATTCCTGAGTGCAACAAAAGGGAGTGTTTCCAACATTGCAATTAATCATCTGCACAATCTTGACTTGCAGCCCTTTCCCAGAGTGCTAATGGCTGATTGTTGCAGCATCCATTTCACACTGACTTCTTGGTGTCTTTAGGTATTCCCGTGTGAGCCACAAGGAAGATCGACGGGGCAAGGAAGGGACATCTTGCAAAGGCATGCAAGGCCCCCAGTACCGCTGGATCCAATCTGGGCTTATCGAGCAAAGAAAACACTGGAGATAAAAACATGTACAGGTTCAAGAGGGAACATGTACCAGTGTGTTGTTTCAGCCTTCAGGACTGCTCAGGCACCACCACTAAGGGAAGCAGGGCATTAAGCACCCACACACAGGCCCCTGAGCATGCATACTCCTTGATTCCTATACTGGCCTGTTGCATCTTGTCTCATGCTGAAGCTCTTCTGTAGAGTTGTGTTTAGAGACCCATTTCCAGACCCTACATCCTTCTCGTACACATCCCTGAGGAGCTGGTACCATTCTCCTCTTAGGCTCACAAAATTACAGTGCAATTCAGGTCAGAAGGGACCTCTGGAGGTTTCTAGCCCAACCTCCTGCTCAAAGCAGGGTCAGCTATGAGATCAGACCAGGTTGCTCACAGCTTTACCCAGTCTTGTCTTGAAAACTTCCAAGGGTGAAGAATGCAAAACCTCCAAGCAACCTATTCCACCACTTGACTGTCCTCATGGTGAAGTTTTTCCTCATACCCACTATGAAATTCTATTTTTTAAATTTATTTTCATTGTTTCTTGTCCTCCTGTCATACATCACTGTGAAGATCCTGATTCTCTTTTCCTGATAAACTCCTCCTTCTCCAAGCACTCCTTATAATTACTCTCCAGACTTTGAGGTCTGTCTAAATCTCAGGCTGAGATCTGGAGGAGCAATGGCCTTAATGACAGCCACAGCATCACAAAAGCTTCTACAAACATCTCCTCATTCTCAAAAAGATCATTTTTGGAGGAGGCTTTGACAACCCTATGACATGAAAAGGGAATACAGTGAATGTTAGAAATGGAGCCATGGAGCAGTGACCTTCAACTCATTGTAAACAAAGGGGATTTAGAAACATTTGTGCATCTTCTTGTAGGCACCTCCAGGTCCTCAGTCCCTGGAAAATCATAGCTGCTGGTGGTTGGAGATCTGAAGGGGAGATGAAGAGTGTCTCCATGCTCCCCAGTTGGAGTCCTTAGTATGAACCCCAGCACAGACAGCTCCTTCCCGAGGTGTGCTATGGGCCTGCAGCCCAGAGGTAGGTCCATAAATGCCAGGCAGAATCCCAGGGAACACCCACTGCTTGTGCTTGCAGGGTATTAGCAACGCTGCTTCAGCTGGCAAGAGCCGCAGCTGTGTCAGTCTTTACCAAGAAGCTTCAAGCTGCAAGTCCCTCGAGAGCTCTCATCTTCTCCTGTCTGGGGACACTCCGAGGTCACATCTGCAAAGCCAGTGTCCGGGAGCTCCCTGCTCAGCCTCTAATGGCTGTAGCAGTATTCACAGGGAGCCTGGGCTCACTGCCGTGATGGAGACTTCATCTCCTCCAACAATATGACCAAAAGCAGGGCAGCTGCCCACAAGGCCCAAGGACATTTGCAGTGCTGCTGTTCAAGAAGAACCTTCCTGTCAGGGCCAGCGCTGGGCCATGTTCCTGGCAGCCTCTGGGTTCAGCATACATGGCCTCAGTCAGAGATGTCCTGCACAGGGCACAACTGTGCCTATGTAGCCATGTCTCTCTCTGAGCCTCTGCTGACGAAGCCATGGCTTATCTGCCCCACGTGCCATGCAGGTTTCCTCACTGAATGAACATCAAATGGTTCATATTATTTGTCTGGTCAGCTACTTTTTTTTTTTTTCTTTCCCTATTTGCTTAGTAAGGCACCAGGTTGCTTGTTTTAATTAGTCTTCTTACTCTTTCATGATAAAAAAAAAAAAACACCACACTATCCACAGGAAGAACTTGAGTCTGTAAATGTTTTATTATGGCAAAGCAGAGTCCTGAGACAAGATCTCCCTTTGTTCCTTCCCCAGTCTGTCTGCTTTACTGGCTGGTTGGGTCTCTATCTATTCATCTGCTTGGCTGCAGCTTCTTGGGGTGTCACTCAGAAGCAATCACCCACGTTGGCGGTGAGGACTTGAACCAAATCCCAGCCCCTACCGGTGCTGTGATGGTCTGTAGTTTTCAGCCAGGACTTGTTCAGGGATGACCCAGTGGTGACAGCCACAGCTAAGGCAGAAGGAGCTGGGCGGGGAAGGTACGCTCTGCGCAAAGCCTATGGTGGGATGCAGGGTGGCTGTTGACGACCCCCATCCCACACATTTAGCTCGAGGCAGTGGTGTGCTGACCCACCTTTGAATGAGGGGATGGATCTGCTTCTTGCTGGCACTGCAGAGGTGCCAGCACATCGTGTCACAGCAAGTTCACCTCCGAGCTGGCAGGACTACACTGGTTATAACGCACTGCTGTGAGTCACTCGTGGCTCTGCCAGAGCTCCTCACATAGCACTTGGAGAAGGTAATTGCACTCAGGCTGACCTCTGGAGACCAAGGCACTGAGGAAATGGCACGTACTTTCAGGCTGTTCTGGACATCTTCTCAGTGGCCCACCTCCCTGTGCACCCAACAGCTGTCGCTTCTCCCAGCTTGTGAACCTCTGTGCTCACAACCTCAGCTGCTCCTCCCTGCATGGCTCAGGTCTGTGGTCCCTCCACCAGCTGGGCTTTGCTGGAGAACTGAATACTTCTGCCCTGTCTGCAGAACGGACAGCAACTGGGGGGTCTGGGTCAATGATGCAGGAAAGGTAGCAAAAATGGAAAGCAGAGACAGAAAGGCACTGGGAGGAAAGGGTAGGACAGCACCGATAAGCTGCTCCTCGTAACCAAGGAGTTGAAACAGCCAGACTGGTTGTTTGTAAACCAGGGTCCTGTGAATCTTTGGAAAAGCATTCAGTTGCTTAAGGGAGAGAAAACATTCTTAAAATAGAGTAGCTAACATCCCTGTTCTGATCAAACTGATGAACGATCCCAGGAGAAACTTCATTTAATCAGAACAGCAGGAACTTGACAAAAATCCCAGTTGTACACCAAGGGACATATTAACCAAAATCCTGCTGTAGCAGATGCACACAGGCATAACCTTGCAACCCAGGAGCAGCTGTACTGACACCAGAGGGTCTGCTTAAAGCGCATCTGAACACAGGTTTTCAAGAGCTAATTTTGTACAGACAGCAGCCCTGAAACAGCAGCTTCTGGGAAACATAACCAAGGAGACAGACAACAGGCAAGGAGAGGAGCCCATTTCAAGCCTGGATGCTGAAGAAATTCTTGGCAGTGTGTCAAGGAGGTTTTGGTTACTGTTGAAGAAGCAAGTTTGTGTTCTTGTTTTGGAAATATATAGAAGGAGATCTCTAAGTTCAAATGAAAACCATCTGGAAGGCATCCACATGTCTTTAGCTGGGAGAGTGCTCAGGTAGGGACCACAGTCTGACAAGATGAGTCACTTAGCAGAGGGAAATCCATGTGTCACTTGAGACAGATCTTATCTTGCTCCAGGAGTCACAGTCCTCTATGCAAAGAGCCTCTATGTCAAAAAAGCCCCATTCACTACCTTGAGATGGAAATGTGCACTCCGTGGCCCCTTTCCACCTTAACAGGAGAGGAGAGAGGTACGAGCATGCTGTGTTCACACAGAGCACACTGCTGGTGGGCACTAACAATGAGGACAAGCAACATAGAGTTTCACGCAGAGGTTAACATGCCTTCAAAAATCAACCTGCAGAAATTGTACAAGGTATCTCTGTTGTACTTGGTGTAACTTCAGGTACTTCTGAGAAAAACTTAGAGCTTTTTTTCCTCTTTAAGATCAGGCTTGTGTCTCAGTTTCTGTGTCTTCAGTCTGTCTCTGTTCCTCTGTTTCAGCCCCCTGCACATTATGAGACCTAAGTGCACCCCGTGACCGCGGTGCAGAACTGGTAACCAGGGTGCTTGGGTCCTGCGGAGGGTGGAGAAGGTGCCGTCCTCAACTTGCTGGGTGAGAATGAGCCAATCACCTTCCTCTTGCAGACCTCGTTTTCCCAGATGGAGGTGGTTCTATTTACCCACATTCATAAATAGAGTTTTACAACCTGAGTTAATGTTGATTTCCAAGTGACTGCACTGAAGTCTCATCCAGTCCTTAGCACCCATTCGGAGCTTCCCTCTTTCCCAGCACTTCAACAGGACAACCACAAAGAAACACAGCTGCATCAGAAGCTGGTACAGGTGGTATCCAAGCACAGCTCCTTCCTGCAGCTCCTCTTCAATCTGTTCCCCTGGGACAGCACCCAAGAGGAGGAGATCACTTGACTCCTCTAGACGCCTTTTGCTCATCACAGCTCGAGCTCCTGGTGCATATTCTAGATCTGCTCTTCAGGGATAGGTGGCTGACCTGCTCTTGACACCTGCGTCCAGGCAGAGCCCAGCACACACACACCCATTCCCCACCTCCCCATGGCTTAGTAGGAGCAGTTGAAATCCGGAAATGTCATGAGAACAAATGTAATACAAACAGGTCGCTTATTGTTTACATCTTTGCTGCACGTGTCTGAATAGCTCCCTGCCAGAGCCCGGCGGGTGTGAGCACTGGTACTGTCCGTTCACAGCCTGCCTACCTGCCTGCCCGCAGCCGTCACGGCCCTCTCTGCCCACCCTGTGGAAACAGGGAGCGGCAGGGAATGTCTGGATTCCATAAGAAGCTGAGATACTCATATAGGCAGCATTAATTACAACTCTTAAGATTTAATTATAGGTTCCCTTGGTTTCCACTGTATATTTACAGCTGAAAAACCTTGCTAATTGCCTTTGTGTTTCCATAGCTCAGACGTGAACTCACACTCCAGTGATGGCAGAAAAACTCTGCCCGTTCCAGACCAGCTCATGACGTTAATGATCTGCCACCCATTTATGGGCACCTAGAGAGAGCCGAGAGGAGGAGCCGGGTGTTCCCCACCGACCTCACACCCTGCTTATAACAGCATGTCCCAAAAATGGCCTCAAGAAGTTTAGGAGAACAAGAATCTCATTGACATCAGCAGAGCTGCAGAGCTGAGCCTTGGGGCCAGTAATCCACAGGGAAGCTGGGACCTTCAGGGACACAAGGCACTGCTCCAATGGAACTCCTTCTAAATGGACTGCAAAAGAGGTCTGATCTCCTAAAAAATATACAGATGGGAGCTGATTTCTCTCAGAGTCACATCCTGTGTGTTTCACCAAATGCCCACAATTTCACAGGGATGTGTATGGGCACAGTGCAGCAGGGACTGCATGGGGACTTAAGTTGTGAAACTGAGTCATATCGTGAAATGTCCCAATCACATCCCTTCACTGCAGTTCCCAGCCCCCTTCCTGCTCTCTGTGGTGTGATGCTGCCCATGCTAGGGTGGAGGGTATGAGTTGCCATGATGGGTTTGTGCTCCTCTTGGAGCCACGGGGCTCCAGGCCTGGAGGGGAGCAATGGCAGGGAACACCAAGAAGGAAGTATCCTTGTTCCTGCACTAATCCCAGCACTCTTTCAGGAAGCCAGACCTGCAGAGCTGGACCTGAACTAGGACTTCAAACATCCCTCTGAGCACTGGATTCTATCTCTGCTGCGCAGGAGGCAACTGCTTCCTCCATCCAAATTAGGGGTTATGTGACCCAGGAACAAGAGCTGTTTTGTAAGATCACCCATTTTCCCCTGAAGATCCTCCCCGAGTGCTTTCCAAAGGATCAGGTCCAACTGGACAGGAGGTACCTGGTTGTTCCCAGAACCAGGTGTGACCTGTGCAAATGTGCCCTGTCCTGCCCTCCCCAAACACAGATGGGAAAACTGCCTCTCACAGAGCCACTCCCTTCCTTCCCTAGAAGCTGAGCTGCCGCGGCAGGGACATGCCCATGGACTGTGTGTGCAGGAAATCCACTCTACGATGGTGAGGAGGAATGAGCTGAACCCAACCTTGGAATCAGGGAGCAGCAGCTGCCTTACCTGGCTTCCCAGGACAGCCTTGCCAGGCTCTAGCCTCTGTATGCCCTTTCCACCCTGACACTGAAGATGCTGGAGATGCTCCACCCTGGAGACACTTCCTGCAGTCTTTTCCCATGGATTATGCCAGCCCTGACTCCAGAGAGCTTGGAAATCTCCCTCTGTCTTATCACATCTAATGCACAAGCACCAACTGGCTCAATGGGAACAGCAGTAAAATAACTCAACTTGCAAACACAAAACAGCGTGCCTGAGACCGCCCGTGCTGCTTGGAGCACACACACTCCCAGCTTGGCAATATGTTCCCATCAGCGTGTCACAGCGACCCCTCCGCAGGCTGCCCCCCGAGGACCCTGCAGCAGCCCTGCAAGTCCTCGCTATGCAGGCAGCACCGCAGCTGCTGCATCTCTTAAGACAGCATTGAAAGAGAGAAAGGACTAGTGGCATTCATCTCACAGAGCTTAGTCCTCTGGTTCTGAGCCCCGCAGCACTTCTGAAGCCTGCACATCACAGCACCAGGGCTGTAGTGACAAATATGTCTTCATTCTGTAAGGGAAGAAGGAGAATACACCCAGCACAGTAGAAATGTGACCGCTCCCTACTGCACTCTGCCCTACTTGGAGACAGCCAAGATAAATCCTACTGACTCCCGGCTCGTTTTCCTCCTGCTCTGCTTTTGCTCAGGCTAGCACACCGATACCAACACGCAGAGGCATCTTCATCGCCTGCTCAGCATCAGCTGCAGCTGCATAGGGTTGGCCCCAGAAGAGCCCAGAGATCCCTCTGCAGACAGAAATCTGTGATCTAAAACCACCTTCCAGACCACACAAGGGATTCAGCCCCTCGGAGATGGCAGGAGGATGAATTCCCACTGCTGGGCTAAGCAGTGAGTGCGGGCAGGTGGGAATGCAAGAGCCTCTGTCCCATCACACTGTGCAGAAAGGTGGTGGATGGGGGCCCAGAAGCTCTGCAAAGCAGCATGGTCCAGGCTGAGCACTGGGCTAAGCTGCACTGGGACCATGTAACAGGACAAACCCCAGGCCCTCTGCATGCCTTAGTTTCTCTCTCTTAAAAATGGGAACAGTGATAATTCACTGTTTTGGGGAAGTGCTAACCTGAGTATGAGGTTTTCTGCACAAGTCTTGTGGGCCTTCTTGAAACATCTGCTGGGGACTATCTCTTAAGACACTTGAAGGGGAGGGTGGTTGCCATCTGGAGCGTGGCGCACTGAATGAGGAGAGCTTGCACGGACACCCTGGCCTTTTCTGTCTGCGGCGGTCATCTGGTGGCACTGAGGAAGGGGGGTTGTCTGATGCCACCACTGGTTTTATGAGCTCTTCAAAAGAAGCCTCCTCACTGTCTCACTGAAGAAACAAGCTGATGCACAACCACACCACTTGGGAATCTGCCTCTCCTCTAGTGCTTTCTTGCCCAAGCCAGTCCATGGCAGATCCCAAGTCAGGTGGTCACAGCAGGTCATTGCTTAACCCATCTGCCATTTCCCCAGGACAGATCCTTTGCAATTTGGCTTAATGTCACAGCAGAGTCATCCAGGGAGTCATTCAGCCCTGGGTCACATCTGTCCAAGCATACAGCCGGTGTCCGGTCCTTAGAGCAACACACAGCCATGCACTATAAGGCCGAGTAGACATGCCTGGGGCACAGAATATAGACTGTCCTCAAACATGAAACAACCACTTGGCCCGGGGACAGGTGGATCTGCCCCTAGCAGTGGCATCCGTTGGTTTCTCTGCAGCGTAAGGAGAATTGCCCCGTGTGACAATGACTGTGAAAAGGCACCTGACAACGAAGTGGAGAAAAAATAAGGAAGAAAGTATCAGTTCCATCCTGCAAACTGGGGTCTTCTCTCCTGCTTGGCCTCCACGCATACCCCCTGTTATTGTTTGTTTGGGTTATATAGGTGCAGGGACATCAGGGTCTGCTTCTGTGCTGTCACTGCCTTGGGTAGACGGCCCTGCATGTGCAAGGGCAGGGAGAGGGGCCCCAGGACATTCTCCCCACTGGAAACTCTCCCAGCCCCCTTTCTCTGTGCCCTGATAACAGCACAGGCTCCAAGCGCCCCGGCACGGGTTTGCATCCTCTATCCATTGACCCACCAGCCAAGTGCCTCCGGGCTGGGATGCAGCTCACAGCCACCTCACAGAGCCGCGGTCTCGGAGGCTGCAGAGAGCCAGGAGCACAGATGGGAGCCCCCTGCTGTGTGTGACCTGAGCAGGGGCTCTGCTGAGTGCAGCAGGTCCTCCTTCCTCACTCGAGACCTGCACCTGGGATCAGGCTGCAGGAGCATCACTGCAGAAGGGTCAGCCTGAAAATTTCTCACCAAAGCTGATAACAAAGTGCAAGGCACACATGCCTTCCTCCACGGAGAACAACCCCAGGGCAGCTCCACATGCTGCGTGTTCCAGCAAAACACATCTCACAGGACAGCAACTGTGATGGGATTTGCACAGGGCTGGGGAGGAACCACACCAGCTGTGCCATGCCAGCTCCTGCCTGACTGCCCCATCTTAGCCACGGATCCCACTGATCCCAGGACATCCTGGACCGCAGCAGGATGCCAGCCAGGGGCCACTTTGCAGTGCAACCATCCATGGGATGGTGGTTCCTGCCCAGACTCCTGTCCAGCTCCCAAGGACTTCTTTCTTCTGCCCTGCCATGCTCCCAGTAATCCCAATGCTGCGCCCTGCAGCCTGTGGTCACTGGAAACAGCCAAGTGTCCCCCATCACAACACCTCCTCCCAGCCATGATCCCTCATACACAGGTTTTCTAACTACTTCCTCATGGCTCAGCCTATACACATTCACCATGGCCACAGACATCATGCAGCTTGTTAACTAGCACCGCACAGGGTGTTGCTTTGTATTCAAAATCTCAGGACGTTAGCTAAGCACGGTGCTGCCCAGCTGTCATTCGTGCCAAGACAAGGACCCCTCTGGCCTTGGGAAGATCTGGATGAATCCTCACCTGGCTCACTGTCTATATACAAGCTCATTCTTTAGCTCAGCCAGTCCCAAGGGTTTTCATTTCCATTTAGGGGAATTACCAAGTTTGCTTGAGTTTGTTACAAGCATCAGAATGAAACTCTTTGAATTCCATCTTAATGGGATCCTGCCCCTAAGGGACTAAAACTTTCTTCACAGCAGTCTCTGTCTGAGCCGTGCATGAGCACTTGGAGATCGTCCCAGTGTTTACCTGGAGCTGCGAATAGCTGTCATTCAGTCAAACTGCATGAAGTTAAAGCCCTTATTAGAGATTTCACCAGAGCAGCCCATGGAGACTGATCCGCTCTGGGTGGGCTGTGCCCCGCACATGCCCCCACACCACCCAAGGTGCCCAGCCTGCCGCACAGGAAGGAGACAGACCTTTGCAGATCTTTGCTCTGTGTCCTGCTCCCCGCTGGCCAGGTAAGATACCAGACAGTCCCTGCGGAGGAGAAAAGGGGTTGGACCTTTGGCCCTATAGATCTGGGACTGCTGCATTGCTTTGGCTTGAACCAAACTCCAAACAGTTGCATTACATGATTCAAATTTACTGCTGGTGACTTTCCAGGGTGAGAAAAGGGAAAACTATGGGCATTGGTATAATCCCAGTTGATATGAACACTGGGAAATGACATATCACCTGAATTTCACCACTGACAGCCACAGGACGGGATAATTGTTGACTGAACTTACAGGATCACTGAGGCACGGGCCCAGAGCATCATGAGTCTGGAATGGTGGAGACCTCTGATTCATGTGCAGCAATGCCCAAAGGTGTCACCCCACAGCTTTACCAGAGAAGCCCTCACAGGGGTTCAGGGACTCTTGTCTGTTCAGGGTTTCCCCTGGAAACAAGGATGCAATCATCTGCCAAAGAGCAGGAGCAGAGGGCTGGAGGGTGTCAGACACCTTCCACCCAGGACAGATCAGACTGCTCATGAAAGAGGGATTCGAAATTATGGCTGGTTGAGGAGGTGCCTGTCCCTGCCCTGATCAGCGCTGTGCATTTTTGAAAGTTCAAGGCTGGACTGTGGAAAATGCCTGTTTCCCTGCACCCCACTGGTGTCCCAGCTTGCCTGAGATGCTCCTGCCTTCTTCTGACTTAACGTGATGAACATCTGCCCCTTTCTAGCCTGCTTCTCAGCAGTGTTAAATGACAGGACTTCGGATGATTTGTGATGAAGGAATTAAGGTCAGGATTTTTAAGTGAGCCAGAGGGAATTAGGAGTCCACAATCCACTGAAGTTCAACCTGTTGCTTTCTGGAAGAAAACTCCTTTTGGCAGTACCAGCACAGTGTATGCCTTTGCTCCCCAGCGACGTGAACAAGCCCTTTGCTTTCCTTTTGCTCAGTCCCACTGACAGCTACACCCTTGCAGTGCAGATGAGGTTCAACATGTGCCCTGACTTCTGCTAAGAGTATTAAAAACCCACATGATAAAAAAGTTTAGATGTCATGCTGTGCTGCATTATGTCACATTAAGTCATGTGATGTCACCCTACATTATGTCATACCACAAAGTGGCTGCGTCCTGGTGATTGTCACTGAGGCTGAAATATAGTGCCCCCTTCCCAAGGCATCCGAGTCAGGGTGATATATGAAGAACATCAAATATTCCGTAATTCTCTGAGTAACTGTTTTCTAGGCACAAAAATGAAATTTCTGAGAATTTATGAGAAAATTGTTTATTGTACATGAGTAAACATTAATACAGAGAAGACCCTTTATGAAGGTGGCTGTCCAGTTCAGGCAGCATTTCGCCCCATTGATCACATCAATGAAACCGCACATGCTCCCAGCCTCTGATACAGATTAAAATCCCTGAAATCCCAGGACACTATATTTCAAGAATATTTTCTCAGGAATAATGAACCTTGTTGCCTATTGCTCTCTCTGAGAAGTTCCCTTCTGAACAGCTATCACTCCTCCTGTCATTCAGAGCTGTGTCACCCCTTCTTATTCCCAATTAACATGAAGCCACAGCACTGTCAGTAGAAAGCTCATCTCTTGGAAGGGCCATTGCAATTTAAAGGTAACTTTAGCCCCAAGTTTCCCATTTGCTACAGTCATTTGTGGATAATTAGCCTCCGAAAACGTTTTATCATCAGTTTTCTAATCTGGACACCCCATCTAAGCAGACTGCTGTTTCTGGCTGCTCTCCAGCCAGAGGTCTTTACACATTCCACATTTGCATTTGGTCTGTACTGTGCTGCTCCTCGCAGGTGGGATCAATCTGTGAACAGGTGAGGTTTTCTGTCATTGTTCATCAGGCTGCACCCGGGCTGTGGCGAGTGCAGCCGAGGAGCTCTGGCATTGTTGATGAGCCGGAAAAAAGTCACGATGCTGATTATAGTCTGTCAGCTTCCCTAACAACTTCCAGCAATTAGATTTAAGGACTTTCTTACTAAATTTACAGAAATTGCTTCCTTCCCTCCTGTTCATTGGAGCAGAATCAGCAGAGCCTGATCCCAGAGCTGCCCACTCGCACTGTCAGGACAAACAGTTTCTGATGCATCCTGGTCAGACTGTGCCTCCAGACCTGGTGCAGCCTTCCCAGGCAGACACCAGCACCGAGCCTGACCTTTACCAACAGCTCAAGCAACAGATAGCAAAGAGCCAGGTGCATTCCATTTGGCAGGTGAAGCACTGTCAGCTCACAGGCAGTGGAAGCTGGGCTCAGGACAGGAGCCAGGTGGGTCGCTGCTAACAGATCCTGTGGGATTTGTGGACTAATTGCTTCCCCTTTCCCCTCAGCCCCATGCACTCAGCCCTCTGGCAGTTTAAACTCCTCTAATTTTGACAAGGCAGGACCCACCTTTCCCCAGCCTGTGTGACACAGTCCCTTCCCTTGCACCAGGGCACTGACTCTGACAGTGCAAACAGGCATTGCATGGGGCTGATCTGGCCAAACACAAAGCACTTTTTGCAAGGTTATTTTTCCCCAAATTAGCTCAGGCAGCACAGAGGCAAGCAGGAACACGCCACCAAGGGCAGGAGCCCTGGCAGGGTCACAGAAGCCTCCACTTAGATCAGCTCCTGCCATGTGAAATGAATGCATGAAAGAGAGGATCACCGTAGGGGATGGTTCACCCACTCCCTGCCTGCACTGTGTGTTCCTTCTCTTCACTGTGTCCTTGGCTAAACACAAACTGTACATTTTGATGGCAAAACACACTTTTTTTTTCTTCTTGCAAAGTTCCA
Organism: Athene cunicularia; assembly: GCF_003259725.1. Lineage (NCBI taxonomy): Eukaryota > Metazoa > Chordata > Aves > Strigiformes > Strigidae > Athene > Athene cunicularia. Next base: position 5,857,412 of record NW_020799130.1, read on the forward strand.
GGCAGCCCTGTAACACTAGGCAAGAGGCAAAGTCTGTACCAGAGTCCTTATCTCCCAGAGTGTCCATCCCTAGGAGACAGATCAGCAAACATCCTGCAGAACAGTACAAATCAGTTTATCCTTTGCATATCAGACTCAGAAGGTGAAGAAACAGATCTTCTCTTTGCCAGGGCTTCCTGGACCACTCGGGCTGGAGAGCGTGGCAGGAGGAACTTAAAGGTCTGCCCTGCTGCTCAGGTGCTGGGTTATTAAAGCAAGTTCCTCTCACACACCCTGGTGCAAGCACCCAATAATGGAGGTTTCTGTGTTGTGTGGTGCTGAAGTTTGAAGAAAGGCTACAGAGTGAAAACCTGAGACTGGACATCGCAAAGTCTGGGTGTTAAGGTCCTGCAGGAGCAGCCTGGGTGTCCGTGCTGTTCCAACCCCAGGAGCAGTGTGATGGGAGAACAAACAGCAAGGGGCAAGCAGTGAGTCCAGAGCGCTGGCAGGACTGAGGTGGAGGAACAGCTTTCCTGGGCAGGTGCACACCTCAGCAGAGGGAGACCATGAATTTTCAAGTATGGATACAAAAGGTAGACAACCCCAAATGCTGGTTAGAGCCGAGCTGATGCTGAGCCTGCTCTGTCCCCCTCACACCATCTGCAAGACAAAGAGGAGGCTGTGTGTCCAGCAAGAGACTGGGATGTGTTTCTGCTCCCCATCACCTCCATCTCTGTGCTTTAAACACTCTCCAAGGTCCCTTTCCTCCACAGTCTCTCCTCACCCAACACAAATGCAAGACCTGAGTTCCCAGATTCCACCAAAATCTTGAGATCAGTTTTTTCCAGGCCTTCTTACCACATTTCTGTCTTTATTTCCCTCTCTCTTGTAGCTCCCCTTTCTGAGGCAGGGATCTAAAGACCCTTTATAGGAGTAGGAGAAGCAGTCAGCAAAAGAAAGGAAAAGAGCCCTTAGACCACTGGTGCCAACACTAGAGGCTGTAGTAGGTGCTGCTCTGAGGTGGGGTTCATTATGATCTTGTTCAGTTCAATGGGGGACCCAAACTCAGATTACACATTTTTGGAGAAGCAATAGTGTGACATGAAACAGCAGCTGAACTAGAGCTTGCAGCTACAGCTGAAGAGCTACAATATGCTGAGCAACCACAACTAATGCTTTTAAACATATCCTGGGATTATCATGGGTCCTAAACTTGTGAGGATTGCCATCAACTCAACACCTTCTGAACGGTTACTTTTGGAAGTAGATGATTTTTCATTTTGCTTTTCAATGATGTGAAAATATTTACATTTGTCCATGGGGCAGGATGAACTCTCCGTCTCCAAGGAGTTCTTTATCCCCATGGGTATGAGCCAGCTGATTCCCACTCAGTGAGCTCCTTCAGGGTGAAAAACAGACCCGACGTAGTCACTGAGCTTTCTTGCAAGAGCCACTGCAGTTGGCTGGGTCTCTGAAAGCACATCCTTTGCTGGATATAAGACTCACCTTGGACAATGCAGTGGAGGCCACCAGGAGTTCAGGAAAACAGTGACTAAGCAGCTGTATGAGCAGGTCAGCCTTTGGGCCACACTGTGGCTCTTGTTCATGACATTTGTCTCAGCAACCATACAGGGAGACACTAGCAGGGCTGGAACCACGAATGACATGGAGGAGGTGAATGAGGAACAATTGGTCTCCATTTCCCAGTCTTTGTCCATGGCCCATCTTCCCTCCTTCCACTCCAGCATGCCCTGGTCTTCACTGGCGCATCAGCCAGACCTGTGCTCCCCACCAACACCCACCCACCCAGTCCCTGCCACAGCCCTGCCTTGCGCCCACACATGGGATGGTGTCTGCTCACCCAGGAATCACACAGCTCTTTCGCTGTCCCCAGGCACCTCACGCAGGCTCTTGCGCAGGCAGCCCCAGACGGCTGAATTTTCCTGGAATTGCTAGCAGGACTCTCATATGATTAATGTTTTTTGTGTTATTTCTTGGCTACAGAAAGAATCATGTTCTTCTTCCAAGCAGCACGAGCCAGAAACTTGCAGCTTCTGCAAACACCTTGTCACTTTAGCATTCCCCACATGGCATGCATCCATGTTACCTCTTCGGATTTGTCTTGCAGTGGGACAGCCCCTCATCAGACCTGACCACGCACTTTGTAACACAGTCCTAGGGCACTGCACTCCTGAGGTGTCTCTGAGCTCTCCTGCCCTTCCCTGATATGAAGCATCCTGCAGCAGACACCGCTGGGGAGCCTTCCTATGCCTCAGCAAGAAAATAAGGCTATAAGAGACTGAGCTCAGCTGGTCTGACATTCTCCTGCAGGACATGATGAGCCCAGGGACATGGGTCTGGCCGAAGCATTGGCCCTTGGAGGTATCACTTAGCATAGGTGTGGAGAAGACACCTCTCTCTTGAGTGACCCCAGCAGGGTTTCGTGACTCATGCTACTTAAAATCAGAGCCTGCCTTCCCATGTGAAGGTTTCAGCTGCCAACCATCGGACTGTGTCATGCCTCTTCCTACAAAACTGAGGAACCACTTAGTGTTGGGAACATTGTCCCCAAGAAAACTTCAAGGCTGAACAACAAAGCTATCTCTCAGATCATCCTGTTTCTTGCATAGGCGAGTGGGAATCCTGGAGTGATCTCTCATGCTGCTCTGCAAAGAAGAGCCTGTGGTTGACCAAGAAACCTGGCTGCATGGTGATGTGCAGAGCAGAGCACGTGCCACCACCACATCCCAGGATGGAATTCTAGCTGCAGTACTCATCCTTTGCTTTCTACTTGTTTTACTTTGCATTCACCTGTCAGGAAAGCTTTTCATGACAAAGTGACTTCCCTCAATGATGGGCTCAGAAAACCTTCCATCTTGACAAAAAACAAACACAAATCGCCCTCCTGTCTCAACAGCTTTCTCTGAATGGGAACCTGGTCAGTGGAAGACGTCTGGAGGGTTTCCTTACATGTCCTCTGCTCCTGTCCCCATCCTACACGTTGCTCCCAGGTGGACGCTTCATGGGGAAATGCAGCCAGGTCGGGGCATAGCCATGCCCTAAACCCTAGCACAGGGACCTTCTCATTAGTACCACATCATGGATCATCTTTTTCTCTGTCTGTGCTAGTTCCCCAGTTTCACTTGTCTTAGGAAATGCAGTATTTATAATTTACAAACATTCTGTCAACACACATCAATTTTGACAGATTTTCCACTTAAAAAACCTGTCAATTTCCTTCCCCCCTGCCCCTCCTGATCTCTAGTCCCACGTCAGTCTGGTTTGTAATGGTAAACACATTGCTGCCACTTCCAGCCAAACAAAAATCTGAAGTCCCCCATATCATCAAATGGCTTCAAGATCATTTAAAGCATAATTATTAAAAATAATGGGAAAACTAGGTTGGTGTGCTTTGCCATCTATGCTTGAGTCTGAAAAGGTCACATTCCTGTCCAAATGTCTCCACCCAAGACCCTTTTTCCTGAGTGACAGCTGAGATTCAGCTTGGCATCTCCGGTGGATGGAGCTTCCTCCGGGACCAGAACTTGCATGAATACCAACTTTATTTTCAATTTGAGCCCTGGGGCTTCCCAAATGCAAAACCTCAGTCAAGTTCCTCACAAAATGGCATGCAATGTCATCTTGGTGCTTCCTTCTGATTCAGGCTCTGCCTGATACAGCAGAAACCAGCAGCGCTCTCTTGCAAACACAAGAAACCATAAACTGGAGTGCAGTAAATGAACTGCGCCTGGCAGGCTGAGGGAAGATATTATCTGCCCTACTTGAGGCTGCACCTGGAATACAGGGACCAGTGTTGGATCCCCATCCAGGAGGGAGGTGGGGAAATTGGAGAGAGCCAGGTCCAGGGAGCCAGAGCATTTGGGCTGGAGGGAGAGGCTGAGTGAGCAGGGCTGAGCTAGCACGGCAAAGAGAATGCTAAGGGCAACCTAACAGCAGCTGACATGGAAGTGGAGATCTTCATCTCCATCTTGGAATTTTTCAAGACTAAGCTAGACAAAGACACAGTCAGCTGGGGGTAGTCCTGCTCCAAATGCCAGGCTAGACTGGAGACCTCCAGACATCTGTCCACCAGTGCTTCAGTGGTTCTGCAAGCCTCCTTGCCCCTGCAATGAATCACCCATTACTCAGTGCCAGAGTACTCAAAGTTTCCAGAGCTGCCAAAACTGTGAGACAGGAACCCAAATAGCCATATCCTTCATAGTTGCTGCCAGGATTAGATATTTCATCAGTCTGCCAGGCTGCAGCACTGCCCAATGGGAGAAAAATATTGTGGAGAAGTATTGGAGAGGCATAAAGAGTGCAAAACTTTTTTCTTGTGGTGGCCATAAATGGACCAGGCAGATGTACACAGCCTGTAGGAGATGAGGGAGGGGAAAAGCAGCAGAAAGGTGAGGGAAGGAGCAGGACAACAGCCACAGAGGTGTGGGTGCAGTAGCAGCTACTTTACAAGGCTGCTTGCAAAGTCTGAGGAGGCTCCAGGAACGGTTTCCACTCCTGCCAACAGCTGTGACTGATGGTTTGTCACAGCAAGGGCAGCCAAATCCCTTTGCAAGGTGAGCACTAAACAGAAATGGAATCAAAGGTGCAAGTCCCTTTCCCCTCTGTGCCCCTGTTCTGTGTTTCTCCTAAGGACTACCAGAGCATTCACCCCCCCACCCCTCTAGACACCCAGACACAGTCGTTCCCTCTCTCCTCCGCTCCATATGACACATGTTACACAAAGTGAAATGGATCGCCAGCAGGCCTTGAGAGCGCTCAGCCTTCCCGTGTCCTGCTTTCTGCTGCCTGAGCCATGGAGATGAGGGTTCAGTCCCCAGAAAGGTGCTTGGCAAGGGAACCAGGGCAGAGCATGCCTCTCCTCACCTGCTCCCATGAACACTGTCCAGTTCCCCCACAAATCCTTCTGATGTGATCCAGGTGCATTTTCTGGTGAATAAACCACCTCCCTCCCCTCTCCCCGCTGAATCACCAGGGAAGTGAGGCTCATCAGATGGATGGGCATGGTCTAGTCCCGCCTTGGCTCCCCAAAGGACATTCTGTCCCTACATCTCTCCCCAGAGAACTGAGAGACTAAGTGTTGCCCTGGGAGAGAGCCTGAACCACCCGCTGCAGCACTACCATAGGGATGGGGCTCTGGGCCAGGCCTTATCCCTACCCCAGCCCCCAGGGGAGAGCTCCCATTTGGACATGTTCCCAAGCATGGGTTGCACAGCGGGGCCCATGCTCAGGAACCAGCCCTGGAGTGTGTCCACCTTTCCCAGTCTGCCCAGCAGCAGTAGGGCTGCTCTACACAGTCTGTCGGTAACAGCACCAGCTTCCCCCTCAGGCACCCACATCTGCTGCCCCACCAGCCTGGACATCACTGCCGAAACAGCCGTGGAAAGCCAAAGAGATGGCAGCACTGGAAGCAGCCAGAGCAGACTCAGAGAAGGTTCAGAGCTTGGCAGAGCCTTCATACCATTAGTGTAGCCCCAGAGAACTTCCAGAAACCTTGGAGCCTGGTGAGGAGAGCACCGGTGGCCTGCGGGTGTCTTACCGGGTACTTGCCATCACCTGCTTTTGTGTCGGGTACTGTCACCCCTGACACACCTTCCCTTCCTCTCTGGGAGCCCTGCTGCCTCCGGGGCTGTCAGCCACAGCCTGGCAGTGGAGCCAGGGCAGTGACAGTGGAGTGAGACGTGGCCCCTTCTCCTCACCTCGGAAGAGATCTGTCAGTGCAAACCCATTGGAGCCACTCCAAAAGCCCCTCTCCACACCCTGAATCATTCAAAGCAGCATCCTCTCACCCAGTGGATCTCGGTCAGAAAGGGACTGGGACTATCCCCAGCAGAACCTTGCTGTCCATTCCTAGCACAAGTGTCTGAATGCACCTCACCCTCCTCCTGCCTTGGCCCCCAGAAAGCCCACCATGTGCTGCTTTCTAGAAACACTGAAATACAGCCAGTATGACATGGAGCAAGGGCTTGGCTCTGCTTCGCAGGCTGGATGAAAGCAGCCAGTCCCTGCCTCGGGAAGAAGGGGGGTCTTGCACAACACAGCCCCTCCTCTCCCTGCCCCCCGACACACACAGCTGCCTGCACCCCCGAGGACTCTCTCTGCCTCTTCCCCTGCTGAGGAAGTAGCTTCCTCCTTGCAGAGCCACACAGGAAGCACTGTGGTATTTATAGCTCAGAGAGCATCTTGCACAAACTCGGGGAAAAACCTACACTCAGTCAAAAACAACCTCCATGCACCCAGGGCTGCACTGGGAGCTGGCACCACGGGAGAGGTTCTTAGCACACTCCTGGACCCACAGGTCCTGGGGAGGAGGTTGTAGGATCATCTCTGCCATACAGACGGGATGAGGAGCCTTTCCTGGGACGATTTCTGCTCTCCTCTGCTGCCCCCTCCTCCTTCCATCTCTGTCTCCCACCACTTGACCCCTCTTCCTCCCTCCTCCATCTCTCTTCTCCTCATGCTCTGTATGATCAAAGCAAGCTGCTCCCCACCTAGTCAGATGCACTTAGCAAGGAAAACAATCACCGAGATACAGAGGACACTGCTGCACAGGAGGAAAGGACAAAACCTGCTGCCCTGCATAGTGTAAAGAGGAGCAGAAGAGACAGAGCAAGTTGTTGACAAGTGGTGACATGCATTCATCTCTTTGGGCCACGGGCAAGCTGTGCAGAGTGCAAAGATCTCTCCCACCAGGGATTTTAAGATGTCAGAATTTGACTTTGATCTCAACTGAGATAAAAGACATGGAAACAAAATTTTGCATTCATTATTTTAGGTAATTCCAAGTTTCAATTTCTTTTCTGAACTTTAAGTGATTTTCTGCTATCACATAAAGCAGGAAAATACTGAGATTTCAAAACATCCACTTCAAAAGGAAATGTGGAAATGTTTCACACTGAAAGATCTCTGAAACAGTTTCAATTACAACTTTGAACCTTTCTTTCCTGAATGAATTCTGCTTCATTTGGCCCAGATCCATGATTCCTTGGTAGATTTGTATAGGCTGAGGCAATACCAGTTCCAGGAAATTTTTCCCAGCCAGTTCTGGCCCTAACATGAGTCCACTTCCAAGCCCAGTGATGTTCATTTCCATCTGACCTGGATGTGTCCTCACCCTTAGCTGTGTCCCGCAATCAGCCCTCTGAGCAGCCTGCAAGACACAACAGGTGATGATCTTCCCAGCACTTCACCACAAATGACCCCAGCATTACTTTTTTCCCCATTTCTCTCAGTCCTACAGCTGGCCAAGCTTGCCCAGCAAAGCTCTCCTGCGGATGGGAGGGGCACACAGTCAAGATTTTCCACCTTTCATCCCAGAGGGATGCAGGGGCCACATAGAGACCAGCTTGGATGTGCAAAGAGCAGTTAGCCCCTTGGAGGAGCTAAACTGCTGCATCCTTCCCAGACTGGCCCTGAGGTGACCCAGTTGTGGCTTGCTGTGCTGAATCTGTGTCAAGATGTGCTGCTGCTACCTAAACAACATGTCAGGTAGGCAGTGCTGCCTCAGGCACAGGAAAATAGTACATTTGCCGCATCATCCAGCAGAGGAGACAAACCGCTTATTTCTTGTTCCTCCACCATGAACATGGAATGGGCTCTTCCAGTCAAGCTGCAAACGCTCAGCATGGGCCGGGTCTGCTGTAGCCACGGGCCTTCCTGTCTCACTGAGCTGTTCCACCTAAATCAGACCCATTTCTGGGAGGCAGGTAGACACTCATGTTTAGCAAAGATGCTGTGTCTGAAAACTCAGCCCACCAGAAAAATGCTCTTTGCTCATCCCTCCTGTGTCCTGGTGCTGCAGTGGCACAGCTTAAGGCAAGCATGCAGAGGGAGCTCCACCAGCATCGTCCTGGGGAGGAGAGACAGCAACAGCATCACTGTGCAGCTGGGCAGGGACCATGGCTTGAGCCTGTGATGACAGCGCTGGGGGAATGTTTACTTTAAAGTAAGTCTGTTCTGCAGGGCTTTCTAACAGTGCTAGCTGTGGAGCCGAAAGGATAACAGAAGAAAACTCAAACTTCCTCTCCCAAGGCAGGAATAATTCCCAAGAAATCAGCAGGATTGACTGAGAACTGGCATTTAGTAATAGTCTCTGCATGCAGCTATCACGATTGTGCTGGTTTAAGACCACTTGCTCACCTGTCCCAACTCCCACAGCTCCACTGACACCACTTGCTCCCTCCTTCCCAAATACCAAGGTGGCACAATCAGACTCTGCAGAGGCCAGCCAAGCTCTGCCTTGAGGGATTAACATTCATCCCATGGTCCTCCACCAGCATGTCCAGGCACTGGCAGCCGGGCAGTGCAGCTGGCTCCTGGCACCGCAGGCAGGCAGCGAGCAGAGCCTGCCTGCACACGAGGGGCATGGCGCCGCGCTCGCTGCTATCCCACAGACATTTTGGAGATGCCACAGAGATGGTTTTGGGTGTCAGATCATGATAGCACTGCTTTTGAGGATGTCAGACCTATAGTGGTGCTACTGGTTCAGGAGTGAACGCCAACAGCCCCCCATGCTCATGTGAAATCAGACCACGCTCAACGCCCATTGGGGTTGGTCCAAGGAGTTTCATTTCTGGAGGACTACAGTCTTCAACCTTGTTTCTGTGCAGTTTTTGATTGCATTGGAGCCCAGAGCTGGTGACAGGCCACATAGCTGAAAAGGAGACACATTCACAGGATCACCAGAGGTGAGAGAGAAAAAACAAAACTCAGTTGTTAAGCAGGAAAGGAATCAGGAACAAAAAGCCAATGCAACCTGAGTGCCAGCCAAGTGAAGGCAACTGTAACGGCTGGACTCTTTCATAACCTGCTTCCCGCGAAGGGCAGCAGGGAAGTGTGACACAATAACAGCACTCAGCAAGGGCAATGCAGCACCGTGCACAGAAACCTGCACCCTCCTCTGCGCCAGCCGCTGCTGGATCTTCACACAACCACCAATACATCTACTGCTGCTGCATCCCTGCGAGGCAAGACAGGGTTTCTGTTCCCATATTGCAAAATACAAGGATCCTTGGGAGAATCTAAGAAAATGCTCATCGCTGGGGCATCTCCTCTTAAAATACAGAGCTGTGCAACTCCTGACATTGGTGGCTTAGTCCACAGGGCCCCTTACCTGTGATAAGGAGTCACATGCTCAATCATTGCACACCTTCAGCAACCAGAGAACTGGACAACCTTCTGCAAGGACCAAGGATGCCTGAATCGGAGCCACCCTCAGTTATCTGCTCTGGCTGAGGACTTCCTCCTCAGTCATTATGAATGGTCATTCACGAAGTGGCCATTCATCTCCAGGGGAGCACCCAGGGTTGCACACATGACTGAACAAACTGCAGGAAGCCCTGAGGGTTCGGCATCTTGTTCTGCTTCTGAGAAAGGAGGCCACAGATGACTAAGTCCATCTGCACTCTCTCCACCCATCCCATCCCATCCCATCCCATCCCCTCCCATCCCACCTGTAGTGTCAGGGGCATCAACAAGGTAACCAAGAAGAACTACACCAAATAGCATTCTCCTTTATAGGCACAATACATTAAATATATATGAAATGTGCACTACACATCCATATTTAGGACCTTTTTTGGATAAGCAGAACCCATCGTCTTGGCTACAATGAGCTGACAGTTCCAATATCCCAGCAGGAAACATGGGAAACGTTTTTGATGTGACAGAATTCAAAACAGGCATAGATTTTGTCATTTTGCTAGTGTCATTCCTCAGAGCTGAGCCCAGGGGCTGCCAACAAATAAACCATACACCCTCCTTTAGCCTGCTGCCCCTCTCTCCATGCATATGTACTTATGTGCGTGCATGTGTGTTGCCTGAAAATTCCCGCTTGGGTTTGGGAGCTGTAGAAAATGAAGCCCTGGAGCCCAGGGAGCAGGTTTCCACAGTCTCAGCTTCAGCTGGCAGTGCTGAGATGATGTGCCTTTGCCTGTAAACCATTATCTCTCCATTCTCTCTGGGAAAGACCCAAGCTGAGGCTGCATCTTGAAGATAACTACTAACATGGGAATATTTATGCAGGTCTCTCTCCTGGAGCCAGGCCAAGCTGCCTGTGGTTTGCGGCCTACAATAACAAACGTTACAGCAGAAGATAGTATTTGTTTAACTGCTTGTTCTGTCAATACTGTGTCTTGCAAAAGCCCAAAGATTACACAGCCAGCACTGGCGACATTTTGGAAATCATCTGTTCTTGCACAAAGAGTGGGTGCTGTTTTGCTGCAAGGTGGGACTCTGCCAGGCTTCACTCCTCTCTGGACACTGGGGGGTGGAAGGGAGGGATGGGGGAGCACCTGCTTTCCAGAAGAGATGGCTCTGACCTTGGAAGACTCCAACATAAAACTGTGTCCTGTCCCTCCTGGGTCTGACGGTGCTTTCAGCAAAAGCCTCTGCACCCAAGGTCTTGCCCTGTGGAAACCAAAGCTCTGGCAGTGGGAAGGTCCATAAGCCAGACAACTCCTATCAAGGTGCAGCAGTGTGAAGCCCTGGCAGCAAGAACCAACAAGATATATGGCCTTCTCAAAATGCAAATAATGACAAGTCTTGGGCCACACAACTATCTCCACAGTCATTCTTTCTGCCCTGGAGGAAGCTCCTTCAGGATGCCTAGCACTCCATATGGCAGCAGGCAGCTTGGTGTTTGGACCTTTCTTGGCCTGAACTGTAAAACTTCTACACAACAAGTAGCAAAGGGCAGATGCTCCACTCCGGAAACTCAGCAGATCCTGACCCAAGAGACCCTACAATCTTCTTGGACCACAGAAACTCACAGGAGACTGGACTTGGCATCACCTTGGGACTAGAAAGGACCTTGGGTGAAGGTCCACCCTGTCCACCCTCCAACCCCAGGTGGCTCAGCTATCCTTGCAATGTTCTATTTTAAAGTTCTTACAAGTTAAAGAGCTGTCTCCAGCAGGAAGATCTTCCTTGGGTCTCATGTGAATCCTCCTTCCCGCTGCTGAGCACCATGAACATGGCAGAAAGATCTGTTCTTCACCTTCACAGCAGTCCTCTGTGTATTTGAAGACTGTTCTCCTGCCTGCCTGTTGTCCTTTCTCCAATAAACTGTCCAGCACCTCCAGCTACCAGGTCTCTGTTGGTGATTGCTCATCTCAAAACACTCTCTAGTTGCTCCACATCTTTCCTGAAGTGCTGGAGTTTCAGGAAATCTTCCCCCTAGGACTTCCCCATTCACAGCAACCCCATTAGATTTGCTCCACTGTGCCAGGACCACATTTAGCCAAACTTCACCAGGCACACCTGTGCGGTGTCAGCACTGCAGCGCTGGCTCAGTGCTGACACGGGTCCGTACCCTGTTTCAGGGAAGGTGCAGCAGAACCCAGAAGTCCCAGTACAGGCTTGACCCTGAGGCATGGTGAACTCTAAGAAAACATTTAGCAAACATTCCTGCATTCGTTTTGGCTCCTGCTGTCTTGCTGATGGTTTCTTCAACGGGCCACAACATGGTGCCAGGTAGAGTATTATCCACTGATATTAGTGTATTAGAGCCCTGAAATGTCACAGGTTGCAAAAGCAGAGCAAATAAGAAGCAATGTGTTTTCTGGAGCAGCAGGTCTAGTGGGCAGCTGTGTCTGTGGGCTTCTGCCAGGATGCAGGTAGGTTCTCTGGTGAGGCTTGACAGGAAGAAGTAAGCACAGCATGGAGCCAGCAGAAGCAGGAAAGGCAGGCAGCCCCCAGCGCCCAGGGCCCTGGGTCTCTGCAGAGCACTTCCACTGCCACCCTTGCAGCCCAGCCCCACTTCCTTTTCTTTGTGAAAGGTTTCAGGTTTCTTTCTGGGGTGGCTTCAGTTTGTTGTGAATTAGAACTGAAGTGTTGAGCTGGGAAAGCTGCCGGTTTCATTGCTTCTCAGAATAGCAGCTCTTATTTATAAACTGCTGCTGTTTGGTTTTTTTATGACAAAGATAGTGAGTTCAGGAAATCAGCAGTGGTTTCTGTTATCTGGAGCACAACATGCGAGAGAGGGAAGAGGGTGTCACACTCCAGGAGCCTGTTCATGGAAACTAGTATCTCACTGCTTTGTCCCTTGAGAGTCAGATATTTATAACACCTCACATCTCCCCTTCCTGCTCCTTTCTGTCACCACCTTCAAAACTTGCTCATACTTTTAACCCCACAGAAGTAGCCTGTGGGGGAGGTCACCTCTCTTCCCTTCCCCCATTTCTATGTGTAATTTGTTGCCCACACATTGCAGAGACCAAACACCATGGTTGCACCAGTTCAGGTCATCTCCAGAGGATCCTCCCACTTACTGGCATGCTTTGGTCTGGCTTTGGAGGCACCCCATCGTCCCAGACACACCTCACAATCCCCTTTCCAGGCACAGCCCCCGTCCACACCAAAGAGTGGTGTGCCCCACACCTCCTGGGCAGCGCAGAGCCCAGCCAAAGCAGATGGATGAAGCGAGGAGGGCGGGTGGATGGACAGCACGTGGAGCATCTGTCTGCCCCAGCATGGGCAGACCCTGGGTATCACAGTGGTCACAGCATAAGGCATGGGCACCCATGGTGGGTCCTGCTGCATAATACAGATTGCAAATACAGCAGCAGAACACACCAAGGCATCCCCCACAAGGAGAGACAGTGCTCAGAAGCTCCAGGAGATCTCAAGATCTCAGAGAAGCAGCACCCAGAAACTGCTGCACAAACTGCAACACAAGAAAGATACAGACTTGCTGGAGCAGGTTCAGTGCAGGGGCACAAAAATGAAGGGACTGGAGCACCTTTTATATGAGGATAGGCTGAGAGAGCTGGGACTGTTCAATCCCAGAGATGTTCATGCGCCCAGGGAGAGAAGCCCATGGAGGGGAAGGACAAAGGAGTGATGCCACACCGAGGTTTGTTGGGCTGAGTGACTTAAGGGCTTGCAACTGTCTGCCACTGCAGAGGCCACCTGTGAGACCTCTGCTTCCAGCCCTGCTGTGACAATGAGCGTGGGCAGCCCCTGTGAGCAGTGTAGACTTTGGAAGCAGATCAAGCCTTGATCTGATGGGTTTGGAGTAACTGTCCTAACACAGTGCTCTGGTCAGGGCCGTGCAGGGTGCAGCCACAGGCTTTACCACATCCCAGGTACAGCATCTCGAGGCAACTGCCCTGTGGAGAGCAGCTGCGTGGCTGCTTGTTGCCAGCCCAGCCCTGAGAGCAGCAAGTGCATTCGGCTCCTGGAGAGCCTCACCTGCATCGCCTTCCCCTTACCCCAGCATCACCTGGCCCATCTGTCCCACCTGTCCTCCTCCCACCACCTGGCCCCAAATCTCAGGGACCCAAACGCTGCACAAACCAGTCCAAAACACAGGCAGCACCTGCCACATTCCTGAGAAGTGACACTGGGTCACCCAGTCAAAAGCTTAAAAGCATTCCCCAGTAGCCATAAAATGGAGACTATGAAACGCACACTGAGATCTAAATGAAACTGTGAAACACGTGCTTCTCTCATGCTGTCTGTGGCGAATGGTGATCATTCCAGGAGTGCCTGCAAAGTCTGTGTGCTGTCACCTGCTCCCTACACCTTGAGAAGGAAATTGCGTTCCTCATACTACTTTAGGAAAGGAAATCTTAACTGGGAATGCTGAGGAAATCTGTGTGACTTGGGTCAGCTCTTCATGTGGGGAGATGAACAGTGGCTCTCTGTCCCCATGGGCTACTGTGGAGGCCCCACATCCCTGCTGGACTTTGACAGACCTCTCGAGTCCAAACCCAGCATCCTTCTACCTGAAACCTCCAGCTGAAAATGCCCAGAGGAGGTCCCAGAGACCACCAGGGCTGCACTGTCCTGGGTGCAGTGTGGCTCCTGTTTGTTTGTTCTTGTCCTGGTCCCACCAGCCTGGTGCTCCTCTGCTGAGCACTGGGGGAGCTCAGCTCCTGAGATCCCAGGGCAGGGCCCTTTGGGCCTTTGCACTGGGACTCCTGTGGCCAAAGCACAGCTGGCAGTTGACTGCAGTACAACCAGGGTGGAGGCTTGACAGAGGGTCCAAACTTCTCTCCATGGCTGAGGGTGCATTTCATGAGATACAGAGGGCCAAATTAATGCCACATATCCATAGCAAGACAGAGATCTTGCTTCCCATCCGAACGCCCTTCCTCCCTGCTTCCCTAGTGCCAGCTCCAGCACTTGATGGACCCCTGTGTGTGCTGCTGGAAGTCCCTAAAACAGCAGATAACTATCCTAGTGAGAAGGCAACTCAGCTGTCTGCAAAAATGCAGCCATGGAGCACAACCCCAAGAGATGGGAATGCCTTCACAGTGCTGCTGGAAAGCGCAGCACAATCAAACCACAGTCACCCATACAGGGACACAGGTAGAGCTGTGGTGGCCCAAGTCTCACCCAAGTCCTCCACCTCTGTTCAAGGTGAGAGGTCTGTAACTCCACTCAGAGCTGTCATGCAGCCTTGCACTGGTGTCTCCCAGGGGATCTTGTTTTCTGAGATGGATTTTCTTATTTCGGACCCTCAACTTTTCCCTAAACCCATTTCAGGCTCCCAGCTGCAGAGCCCAAGCTCTGAACCTTGCCAAGGCCAGAACAGGCAGAACTTGGGTGTTGGTGTCTGGAAATGAGATCTTTGAGAGGTGCCAGCATGTGACTGATACAGTCTCATGTCTTCACCAGGTAGCATCAGAGAGATCCCGGTGACAGAAGAACCTCAGAGTCTGGCCTCGGCCACTTCTCCACTGAGATACATGGGAGCATCCCTTGAGACAACCCCACTCCAGCCATGAGCCACCCTGTCCATAAACTCAGCACCAGAGAGACACAGGGCAGGGCAAGTGGAGAAGGGAGTGGAAGGAGCGATGTATTCAGTCCAGCAGGCCTCACTGCAGACTCACTCCCCACTAAACACATCCTTGAGCATTGCTTCAGCTCCTGGGTGAAGAGACATCCATGGCTCCCCAGTGGGATGCTGGCCTGTGGCAAAACTGGGCAGATTTGCCATAAAGTCTGGCTCTCATTTTCCTCTTCTTAACTCCATCCCATGGTTCTGCATCCTACCAGGAACCTCCTTGCCCAGCTTTGGGCTGACCACCAGCTGCTGCCACATCTCCTGTACCCTGTACCCACTAGCACTGACTATCCCAACACCGCCTTTCCTGGAGCAGGAGGAACACAATGCAGAGCAAAGAACTAAAAACGCCTTCCAAAAGCACACAGCGTGCCCTGTGGCAAACAGGAGGACGTTTTCTCTCCCTGCCTGGCACTCTGCTGCTTTCACCAGCTTGTCCCTTACACAACAGATGCCTTCAGCAATCAGTGTTCCCAAAAAGGGCAATTGCGTTTTAATCCTGACAATGGCAGCAGCAACACGAGCTGTTTTCCGAACATCACATATGCCAATAGCTCCCATGGATTTCAGTGGATATTGGCCAGGAACATGCATTTTTGGGTAGCACATGTTTTCAGGTTACTCCCAATAAATTGATAACTCACTTAAGCATCCAGACCACTTTCTTCATGTAAAAAGAAAACACATCCACACGAGAACTGGGCTTCCTCTGGCCACAAGCCCCGCTGCTCTAGCCAACCTCCAGGCATCTGGCACATGTCCACTGCACCAAGCCAGCAGTTCCGCTTGAGTCTACTGACACTGACACCCTGGTGACACAACAAGACGACTAAAATCCAGGCAGGTAGCAGCAGGACGGCTGCTCGGTGAGATATGCACAGCGATGTTTCTTTCAGCACAAATACCAACAGATGTTTTCTTATTCATTTCTGAGATCAGAAGGAGGTACTGCTCCCTGTAAGCTTTTACCATGATAAAAAAAGAGAATGGATGATGCAAGAAAAGTACTTTTTTATTTCCCAGAAATAAAGCAAACATTTTCATTTAGAAGTTTTTCCATTAAGCAAAAAATACATATAGGTGAAATCCCTGGTTTAGACAGCAGGATTTTCTGCTGAAACTTGGCCTGAGTGGAAATGTCCTGTCCGGTTCCAGGAGACCAAAGAAACAGCAATGTCCATCCCAAGTGTCTTCTCCCCAGACGTGTCTACAGCCTCCCAAGGTGGTTCAGGCTATGTCAAGGGCCCTTACAGCAGCCTGTTTTGAGGTCTTTCCCTTTATATAACCAGCAGTTTTTCACCCCTCACACAGCAGTGACTCACCGGCACAGCTCTGTTCTGTCCTACCCCAACCCAGTGATGACTCAGAGGCTGTTCTCAGCCCACAGCCCAAACCGGGGTCCAGCAGAGCTCACCCCTGATGCAGGAGGGGGCCAGCAGGTGGACGAAGCCCAGGGGCTTTTCTCCAACTCCCTGCCTGCTGCAAGCTCAGCCCACAGCCACCACGCACAACCCTTTGTGCACAAGGCTGCAGCCACACGTTACAGAGCCTGAAAGTTTCCTCTGTGATGCTGAAAGGCTGTGATGCTCTGCCGTGGCTTTGGAGGAGGCTGGTAGGAAGGCAGGTCCCCCGGTGGTACCAGGGGCAGGAGGGCAGCCACGGGACCAGCACAAGTGCCCATGGTCGTGGCAGAGCCAAAAATCCAGCCACCCTAGCAGGCACTCTCCTCGGGACATCCTCCACGCCCGACGCTGTGTGTTGCCAATCAGGTGACAATAACGCGATTTGTTTTCAGGAATACTGAGCTGATGAATAACAAAAATAGGAACCTGACAAACAGGTCCCAGCGACCTGGATCCCAGGCAGCTCTCCCAGGACAAAACTTTCAGTTGCCCTGAGTCACCCGCCCTGTTCCTTCCCTGGCCACGAGAACCAGAGCCGCTGGGCACCCAGCCCACCCACAAGCTCACGTCTTCCCAGGGCTTTGCCATATTCCCCGCTCAACACTCAGACTAGTTAGAAAGTGGAAAAGCACTTGGGCATCTTAACACAGCCAGGGGAGTGAGAGGGGCAGGCATGAGGTTGGAGAAGCACCATCATAGCCATAAGGGTCTGGAAATACCAGGAAGAGCATCGTTTCTATATCAACCTAAGGAAAACAACCACTGCCATTTGAAAAGAAGGTTGCATAATGTGAAGGAAAGAGAGGGCAGATAAAGAGCAACAGCTATTTCTGATGATAATGCAAGAAACACCACACTTACAGCCCCCCCCCCC
>NW_020799130.1:5874529-5882152 GCF_003259725.1 Athene cunicularia
CCCCCAAGACTCACTGCCACAGCTGTGACTACCTCACATCTCCAAATGCAAGACAGTTGCATGAGGCAACTTCAGCAGACCAGAGAAACCGCCACCAGCTAATCTGCCTCAAGACAACAGCAATGCGGGCACCAAGAGATAAGAGGAAATAACCTAAAACCTCTGACTCCATGCCCCAGAGGACGCTGTGCCTTGCAGGAGCAGTCCTTCAGGTGGGAAAGCTCCACTGTTGTCCACTTCCACTGATCCCACCACCATGCACCAGATCCAGGGAGGAACTGGCAGAGGCACAGGGACCCTTGACCCACGATGCCTGACTCAACAGGCTCCTTGCTAGAGAAACCACAGCACTGCTCTGTCCATCTGTGCTTCAAATCCAGCCTGAAGGAAATTGCAGTGACCAAGACATTCAGACTGGCCATGTGAGAAGAAATGTATGCCCAGGCAGCAATGTGAGCCAGGCCTCGGGCAAAGCAGCTTCTTACCTGAAGCAGAGCTATGGATTGCTCACATGAGAGGGGATTACTCCTTGACTTGTCTTTAGCAGAGAAAAGAACATGCTGGGGTACCTAGGCAGGACAGTCATGGGACTGAAGGGACCATGCAAGAACAGACCCCCATGATATTGCACATGGACCTTTGACACTGGAGCCAGCTCGGTGTGCTGGCTCACAGTCTAGGGACCACAGACACCATAAGGAAACCTGGAAAACTCCAAGGGGGAATGGAAGAATAGAAATGGGAAACACCAACAGAGCACTAGCGAGGCCCGTGCCGGCTGGCGGCCCAGCAGAAGGACTGGGTCAGTGCCTGGGTTTCCTTGGCCATGGCAAGCCACGGGGCTGTGCTGGGGAGGGGTGGCAGCGCAGGGAGGAGGTCAGTGGTGGCACAAGCTGGTGACGAGCATGGCTCTGTACCACGTCAGAGGCCATGCTGGCAAACCAGTCTGGCAGGCTGCCTGCTCCTGCCTTTGGGCCAGGCTCAGGCTGCACATCCATGGCTGGGTAGTGCTCAGGTTTCCAAGACAGGACTGATTTTCTGCTGTCAGGCTGCACAAGGGAGGTCCCTGAGGTATCTTGCGGTGGTAAGTGGGATCTCTGGGCAGTGTGGGAACAGGCAGCTGGGGGGGGCTGGGGGTCAGGTACCATGCCAGCTGTACTGGGGTTGCCCCTGCCTCAGGACTTCAAGGCTAAAGTGCAGCCAACGCCTGCCATGGTAAGGTCTAAACGCAAACCAGCTGCATTGGCACAAGTGCAGCAGAGCAAGCCAAAGTTGCAGGGCAAAGAGCCAGGACGCTGAGCAGGATCTTACCAAGTGCCACACCAGCTCTGCAGGCATCAGTGAGGAGAGGCCAGACCCCACTGCCCCCTCCTGCTCCCTGCCAGCAGCCTGGCCTCAACCCCCCAAGGACATCCAGGGAGGCATGTGGCTGTGCCGGGTTTGCCTCCCGGCCACCTTCCCGAGACTGAGAACAAGGCTCTGGTGCTGAGCAGGGAGCGGAGCAGGAAGCAGCCAGGACAAGAGGTGCACGCAGGCCCAGAGGAAAGCAAACAAGAGAAAGCAATTGAGGAAGCTCGTGTCTCATTCGTGTGCGTCTCAGCCAAAGTCCAAAGCAGAAGGCGCTTGCAAAGGACACTGGAAAAATTCCAGTGATGTTATCTACCCCCACAGAGCAAGATTAGCCCAGAGAAAAAAAAAAAAAAAAAGAAAAAAAAGAAGTTGTTTACAAGCTGGGCAAGCCAGCTCAGTGGTTGGAGGACATTGGTGCTGGGGTCAGCTGCTCGCCTGGCTACGTCTGCCACTTCAGAAGAAGCACCAAACCCCTCCATGCCCTGCTCTGGTCTCAATCTCCTTTGCAACATTTAGTGGCCCCGGGCAGGTGAGAGGCTGCCGGAGGACACACAGCCCCACACAGCTATCGGTGCACGCAGGGAGCCATGTGTCCCAGAGCATGTGGGCTGGGAGCCACCTGCACGCTTGGCAAGGTCCCACAGAGCTGAGTGGCGGCACAACCTTCCCTTCCTTGGCATATTTGCTCCAGAATCCCAGCAGGGTTAATGGAGAACCCAGTGTCCCTGGAGCTGGCCGCCAGTTGCAGACCAGTCACACCTGCTCTCAGCATTAACAGTCCCTGCATCCAGCAGGGCCATCAGGGAGCAACCTGCCCTTTGCCCCCTCCCCTGGGCCGTTTGCACTGCTAGTCTCTGCCTAACACCTCCTACCTTTTATGAAGGGTTTCCATCTAAATGCAGATGAGGAATCACAGGATAATGTAGCGCCTGGATTCAGCTCTCCTGGAGGACCCTTCTACCATGCAGAAACTGAGAGAGGGAATTTTGAGTTGCTGCCCAGCCACCAGACCGGGGGCACTGTTAGTGCCCCGTGCCCTGGAGAGGAGGCACATAGTGACCATCTCGGGCTCTTCACTTTTCCCTCATGTTCTTTGTCTGTTTTTTTTTTAATCTTAACAAAATTTTTTTTTCTGCTGGACACCCAAGGCTGCTCTCAGTGAAACCCACACTCACCTCATCTCTCGCCTGTGCATCTTGTCTAGGAGGCTTTTGCTCAAGTGAGGTCCGCACTGGCACAAGCATGTTCCTGCCTCACATGTGCCTACACCACAGAGGGAAGCCACAATGCCATGACTGCGCCAGGCAAAGTCCTCCCCTGAAGACCACATGTGGGGTGACAACTGCCCAGACCCATAACCAAGCAGGTGGTGCGTGGGGCACCTTCCCCAGGAGAAGCTGATGTGTCCTGCTGCAAAGCCCCAGGGGATCTCAGACCCTCCACACCTCCTGACTGTGCCATGCTGGGGCCCACGGCCCTGATGGCGCCACAGATTCCCCATGTCCTGCCCAGGGAGTGGTGCTTGTCCCCTCACTTGTCCACATCAGACCCATCTGGAGACAAAAAACAGGTTTGGTAACAGGTGTCTGAAATAATTTTCTGTTGGCCAGTAACCCTTCAGTCCCCTTTGTCAGAGACTCCTGTAAGACACAGAATCAAGAAGCTTAATATTTAATTTTAAGTTCTAAATCTTGGCTTGTTGACATACTTCTTTAAAGCCAAACTGGAGAACCTCCATCAGAATTTACTTCTGGTTCAGTGTTTATAGCACCATGGCCTCTGCCAGACTTCAAGGTCAAGGTTTGCAAGCCACTGTGCATCCTTGTCTCATCTCCTGATTGCCAATAAATGAATCTGCTAGGAAAGCATTACATGTGTAGCAGATACCCACTAGAATCCTTTCAAGATATGGTATAGAGAACTCCAGCAGCTGATAGTAAACATTTGATTAAATTGGATGTCTCAACATAGTCAAACGTTAGGTAGAAAAGCTTTCAACTCCTCGGTGGTGCCGGGAGAGGCAGTGGATGTGCACCCCCAGACAGGCCTTGAGGGAATCAGACCACGGTAACCCTTCCTACTCTCTGTCCTTCAGTGAGTGGAGGACTGGAAAGGGGCTTCTTACGGACATTTCTCCCTCAGAGTCTTCTCCCTTAACAGATGATATTTCAAATTGCTTTCACTTCTATCTGCACACCTCAGTTGCTCTGAAACTTGCAGGGGCTCTGTAGGGCCAAGCACTGGCTTAGCTGGGCATCCAGGAGTCTCTGAATTATGGAGTTCCTCAGATCCTTCCATCTACACCAAACACACAGCTCACATTGCTACTCAAATTGTTCTGCAATCCCCATGCAATGGTAGATCACACCCCACGGCAGTGGGTGGCTTATAAACTGAAATGCATAGTAAGAATCACTTGGTCTGAGGAAATTGCCCAAAAAATCCTCTATCCGCTCTCCATTCATCAGTACATCTGACATCCTACAAATCTCTTTATAAAATACTCTTTTTTTTTTTCCTTCCCCCCAAAAAACTGAGGCTTTCAGACTCTTGTAAAAAAGAGATCTTTGACTGTATACCAGCAATTGGAATTAGCAAGAATCAGTTCTGACCCATGCAAAACATTGCGAGATAAAAGTGTTCACATCTCTGCTTACAAAAAGCGCTCATCCGTGCCCACCTCTCATCCCTGGGGGCTTTGGGGACATGATTTTACCACAGTACTGCCACTGGGGCTGTGCAGTTGACGAATGATGATCAGAGATCAAATATGAGGAGGGAACATCTTACATAAACAAAATCAGAGGTAACACAGAGCAGCTGTACATCAGCCTGCAAGCACCCTCCTGAGAGGGAGAAGAAAAGGTCTGCAATGTGCTGGTGCCCAGAGCCCTACACTGACACCCACCCACACTGATGCCTTGACCTGGGACACAGACACACGGGTGGTGCTAACAGATCCCCAGTCATGCAGAGCCAAACTGGTGCCACTGGAGCAACAATCTGATTAATTCCCAGCCTGGGTAATCCACCCTCGATAACACAGCACTGATGACACCAGTACAGCCAGACTGGGGAAGTCCCATGTCAGGAAGCCCTGAATGACACACTCCTGGAGGTGGCTTATGTGGTGACTTAAGTCAGGGCTGACCAACTGACAGCCCCAGGGCTGGATCTGATACACAGGCAGTTTATCTGCTTTCCCAGAAAGGCCAGTCTGTCCATGGGCTGATGACAGATGGCAGCACATGGGGAGATGGAGGAGAGACCACAGACCCGGGGTTAGATCGCGTCACACACAGCGCCTTGTAAATACAGCTGCAGTGGTTTGGGTCCTTAACACTTGAGGCCTCAGCATGACAAGGAACCACTGCTCGTTCTGGGCCAAAAAGATCGGTGAGAGAGATGCTGCCAGGACTAGTCAGCCCTTCCCCAGCTCTGCTGTCCCAGCCACTGGCTGGGCAGTGTGAAATGCAGCAGACAAGTCTACACTGGTCCTTGTAAAGTAAAATATTACTGGTTCAAGAACAGGAAGTCCTCAAGACACAGAGCAAGGAAGATGGCACATAACATGGTAAACAAGGAGGCTGTGGATCTGCGGACACCTCTCGCCACCACAGTGCTTCCCATCTCCCCATCCCCTTCCTTTTCTGCAGGCACTGGTTCCTCTCAGGACACCCCAGGTTATGCTGGTGAAACCTCTAGGGGACAGTGTAACCATCAGAGAGCTGACCCCAGCCAAACATAATTCCATTTCTTGTCAAATTAATTTCAGACTGGATGAGTTCCTGATCTGGCTTACCCTTCCCAAAAGAGAAGGGACATAAGTCAGTGTAGACATGGAGGGGACTTTCACACTTGTGTTTAGCAAGCATGCTCTCTCATCTGCCAATTTGTTCCCAGAATGATGGGCCATTTACCACTCTTGGCATCTTCAGTAATACAAAGGACTGCAGAGAGCCCCTTCCCACATGTTTCTCCTGTCCAGGAATTCCTGCCCCTCACCAGGACTTGCGCTGCACACCACACCTCTCCTCAAAGTAAGAGAGGCTTTTATGGCTGGATGCATCTGCAAAGACAAGGACAGACACTCCCTTTGTATTTGTTCCTCACCTGGGTGTGCATCTGCATGTGTGTGAACTCTCAGGCAGACAGGTATATGTATGTGAGCATGTGTTTATTAGCACTAAAAAATGCATTTGTCAAAATCTCTAGAGTTAAAAAACAATCATTACATAATTACATTAAACAATTAACCAACTGATTCATCAGTTAGAGGCTCACCAACAACACCTGAAACCCATCCCAGCCACTTAACCAGGCAGAAGGTGACACAAACAAAAGCGACTCCCAGGATGTCCTGGAGGTTAATGGCCCTGTGCTCTGCCCAGGTAAGGGAAGACACTTTCCATTCCTGCCTGCTAGCATCTGGAAGCTGATGGTTCCTGGGTGTTATCTTCTCTGAGCTCCTGGTTTAAGGTGTTTTGATATAGAGATATTGCATGTCAGTACTGTGCGGTTAGGCACTCGCTCAGGATGCCTGTGCTGCCTAACTTCAGTCCCCTCGTGACAATATGTACTCAGGCCTCATTTCTCAATACAGTTAGCAGCAAGAAACTTCTTCAGCAACATATGAAGCACTTGGTCAGCATTTCCTTAAGCTCAACAGGGTCCATGAGCACCATGAATGTGTGAAATGCACACAACTCCATGAAACAATCTCTCCAAGTCTCCAGAAAAGCTCTGTCTGTCATTACCAGAGCTGTGGTCTGTGATGCTGCAGTTAGAGCCTGCACAGGAGAGCACACAAAACACAACAACATTGGGGAAGCAAATTTAACTTTGCCATCACCTGCCTTCCAAGTGGGTAACCATGCAAAACTAATATCTTTTAAAAAGAAGCCTCTGTGTTCCTTCAAAACAAAAAAACAAAGGGGAAAATTAACCACTGTGCTTGTATATACTACTGGAAAGCACCACGTCCTATAGAGAGCACCAGTGCTGCTATCTAGGCCCATGGTGAAACAACTTGGCTGGTATGGCACAGTGGGTGAACACGTGGGCTGCACTGGGAGCCAAACCTCAACTCCGAAGTGACGGACACTGCTGCAGAGTTATAGCAGCAGATCTCTGCTTCTAATGTTCATCTTCCTACCAGAGGTGTTTGGAATGTCGGTGCATCCTTGCTGGGAGGGCACCACTGGTGGAGTAACCAACCAGCTAGTTGTTGCCACTAACTAACCTCAGTCACCTTGGCTGGTAAGGTCTCACAACATGCCAGCATCCCACTGCTGACCTTGTGACCTGAACTGCCACCAGCAAGGACCCTTCTGGTGACAGCCGGTGCCAGGGTGCAGCGGCCCTGGAAGCGCCTGTGTGTGCGTCCTCCAGTGCGAGCAGGGAGCTCAGCACCACAGTGGGGACTCCCCAGCCAGCCGGGAGGTCAGGTAGGAAGGCTCGGTCAGAGGGACCCTGCGGAGAGGAAGGCACTGGAGGGTGATCTTCTGCCATTTGCGGTATCAGAGTCAAATGGGGTCCCTGATCAGGAAGCAGAGTGAGCACAACACAAAATTAGTGCTTCACTTGAACACACCACCACACCCAGCGTGCATGGGCTGGGAGCAGAAATGACCTGAGTGAGGTCCCAGTCACATCGGGCCCAATCCTTAACCCAAGGCACATAAGTGGTGTATGAGGAACTGGAGAAGAGGAGGCTGAGAGGAGACAGGAGGGTGCAGAGAGGGGGGATGAGTCTCTGGAGCCAAGGCCCCAGCGCCAGGCCCCGAGGGAATGGCCTCAAGCTGCCCAGGGCAGGGTCAGGCTGGCTCTGAGGAAGGATTTCTGTGCAGAAGGGGCTGTTGGGCGTTGGAATGGGCTGCCCAGGGCAGGGGGGGAGTCCCCGGGATCCCTGGGGGGGTTGAAAAGTCGGGCTGAGCCAGCGCTGAGGGATCTGGGGGAGTTGGGAACAGTCAGGGTGAGGGTCATGTTTGGGCTGGAGGAGCTGCGAGGGCTTTTCTGACAGAAATGATTCTGTGATTCTGTATTAGACAGGGATGACCCAAGTTTTCTGCAGCCAAGTATCCCTGGAGGACCTGTGGTGCCCACAGCACACCAGGGGACCCCCAGCCCCACATGCTGGGTGAGTGTCCCTCGCCCCCAGCCCCCTCCATGCCCGGTGGATGCTGACATGGGAGAACAGGCGGGTGCGTGCACCACCCGTGGGGATGGCGGCGCGGCTGGACCAGCACCCTGTGCAGGAGCTGAGGGTGCACC
>NW_020799130.1:5882202-5903910 GCF_003259725.1 Athene cunicularia
CAGATGCAGAACGCGATGATGTTCAGTGGCCCGAGTCAGCAGCAGCAGTACATGGGGCCGGTGGGCACCCAGCAGCTGATGGCCAGCATGCACCTACAGAAACTCAACACCCAGTACCAGGGTCACCCGCTGGGTATGAGCAACGGGCCCATGGCAGCTGGTGCCCAGCAGTACCGAGTGGGGCCGAGCCAGCACCCGGGCATGCAGCACATGCCATCACCAGCGCTGACCTTGAACGTTATGGACACTGATCTCATAGATGAGGAGGTCTTGACATCCCTTGTCCTGGAACTGGGCTTGGACCGGATTCAAGAGCTGCCAGAGCTATTCTTGGGACAGAACGAGTTCGACTTCATTTCAGACTTTGTTAGCAAACAGCAACCCAGTGCCATCAGCTGTTGAGGGGCTTTGAGCTCCTCCTTGTGTCTTGGTGGTTTTGAGTTTGTTTCTAAGTTCCTTCTCCACCTGCCATCCTCCTCCCTTCCCCTGCCTTGCCCTGTCCTGGATTCCTGACCTCCCCAAAGAGACAATCATCGGACATTGGCTTGCAATGGATTGCTTTTCTCTTCTGTGTGGTTTTTCTGTGTGGGAGTTCCTGGGGAAGGGGTGTGTACCCCAAACAGAGAGCAGATCAAGAGCTCCTGCTGTAGAGCTGCCTCTAAACGGCATTAACAGGATTTCTGGCTTAAGTAGGAATAATGGACTTATGACTTTCCACAACTAGGCTTTAAGCGCAGGAAGCGATGGGCAGCTGGCAGCCCTGCCGGGAGCTGGATTTGCTCAAGGATTCTGTGGTGCCAGCGAAGTTAAAGGATCCCCTGAGAGAGGATTGTCTCCCTGGTGCATGGTTTGAACCAGTTTCCCCTTGCAAACGTGGGTGGGGTTAGATATTTGTTGGGACTTTTTACTGTGACAGTAAATAGGTCTTCAGTCTTGTCTGTTCAGCTCGGAAAAGGGGCACTTCCCCTCCAGCAGGCTTTTTTTCTAACTGGCTGAGCAAAATAAAGTATGCCTTGGGGAGGGGTGTGCATATGTGCCTAAATGTTCATTTCTGTGGAACTTCAGATCTCTCACCTGTACAGCTAATTAACTGTAAAATTTACAAAGTGTTTGAGGTTGATTCAGGCATAAGGCTTAAAGCTGCAGTCTAGCTCCACTTTTTTCCACCTCTGAAACCAAATAAAGGCCACGTAACTGTATATTCCGGATCTAATCTTATTTATTTTCCTATGATTATTTATTTGCAAGGGCTTCTTTTGTTATTTGGCTTTGGGACTGCTGGGAAGGATGCATGGAGAGTACTGCAGCTTTAAGACGCTGGCTTCAAAAAAAGAAAGCCTAGGATAGTTTTCAAGCCGCTCTGCAGATAGTCACTTCAGCCCCAGATCTTTATGCTGAACGCATAGGACTGTAAATCCAACACCTTTCTGAATGTGATAAAGATGACTCGATTTCTAATTCCCTTACTCAGAAAAGGTTAAATGTAAAAGCTAGTGGAGTTTTGTTTCCTCTGCTGTCTCTTGTTTCCAGGCACTGTGGAAAGCTCCTGTTAACTCCTAGTTGCTGCTGCCCCCTGCTGCTGACAGCTCCTGGCAGCTGTCACTCGGCAACCGAGTGAGAATGTACAGATGAATTTGCAAATAAAAGCTGAAATATCTCCCGTGTCCATTTGTTTAGTGCTCGTCTCTGGCCCAGGTGCAGTGCGGTGTCGAGCACTGGGGAGAAGCGTTTCCTTTGCTCCCACCAGCGGGCTGTGAGTCCCATCACTAGTGTCCCCCACCTGACACCCAAGTTGTAAGGATTGTGTTTCTAGTTTAATGCTTGGACTAAGTCAACCCTCAAAGTGGGGCTGGGAGGATGAGATGCTCCTCCTCTGTCCTGAGGGTGGATTCCCGATGTGGATGGTGCTGCCCCGTGGCAGAGTGGCTGCTGTGGCTGGTAGCCCTGCTGCTGGCTGGCCCCAGGGACTCAGACAAGGGGGTGCTGACTCCTCACACTTCTTCCAGACCAGACGCAGCTCTGACAGCTGGGTTGCAGCTCTGCTAGGAGCTCTCTGCTGCAGTTGTCTATCCCACAAAGACTGAAAAGCAAGACAGTCTTTCATCTCCAACTTTTCCAGAGCACAGGCTTTTCTTTTTGAAGGGTACCCAGCCAGTCCTTTTGCAGAGTTCAGGCCTATTTTCCCGTGTCCCTTCCCTGCAGCAGTGGGGCTGTGGATGCTGGTGTTACAGTGGCTGGATCACTCTGACCATACTTTGAATTGCCCGTCAGTGTCCCCTGGCCTTGTTCCTTGCACAACTTGAGCAATTGTTAAAAGTCCTGTCCTGTTGGTGGTTATACCTGTGCAATCTGGAGAGCTGGTCAAAACACAAATGGCAGGGCTTGTGTTGCAGGTAGAGCCCTGCTTGGGCTGTCAGCTCTACGGTGATGGGCTGTTTGAGACCTGAAAGAGCTTTTCTTTCTCTGTGCATCTGCAGAACAGCAGATGGCTTGGTCAGCAGGTTGTAGGTAAGCAGTGAGGACTTGGTGACTGGATTTATTCCTCAGAGCAAAAGTAGCTGAACCCCAAAATAAACAGGCATGTTCTAGGCTGTCGGTTGTGGGAGGTGCAGGCTGTGTCACACACCACTGTGGCCTACAGTGTCCCAGTGATAAGTGGAGAACTATGTCCAGCCCACAGATGCAGGATTGCCAACTTAAGCCATTTCTGCAGAGGTTTCCCAGGAACAGGAATGCATTTTCTCTCTAAGAAGCAATTGGTATTTGATGCAAACTAGACAGAGGAACATGCCTGTACATCCTCTTGGAGGGCTCTGCAGTGCACTGGGAAAGGGGCTGTTGATTTAAGTCAGAGGTGGGGAGTGACTGGGTGGTCCCAATCAGGATTTTCTTAGAAGTCTGTCCTAGCAGGCTCAGTTGAGATTATTTCAATGTCAGCTTTCATATAAATGCAAACTTCAGAGCAGGAATTAATTCCTCAGGTGTGCTACCTCTTCATTTGTCCAAAACATACTGATTATTGTGGTCAGCCTCTATGATTTCCTAGATAACCCAGGCCAAAAATACTTATGATTTCTGCCGCAGGCCTATTGCTTCTGGCTGGGTTAGACTGGATGAGCCCAGAGATCACCTCCTTTCTAATGCCTTCTTGGTTTAGGTGCAGTTTAGACGGCCCCTCTTCGTGCTGCCTGCTTTGTGTGCCCTGCACAAGGCACACAGCACCCCTACAGCACTATGAGCTGCAGCTCTAGTTCACCCTCTCCTCTTGGCTCTGCAGTGCAGCGCGTCTGGGTCCCCCGGCAGGGTGACTGGCACCACGCAGTGAGCAGAGGTGCCGGGTGGCACAATGGGGCAACCCAGCTACCTGGGTCTGCAGATGAGTTTCTCAAAGTTATCCAAGATGACAAAAAATATACCAGGGCTGAGCTCTGCTTTCCCCATCTAGCTGACACTGACCTCTTCATTCAGCCACAGGCAGGAGGGCGGCAGTGTGACGCTCCAAAGCACTGGTATCTGTGGTGGCTGACAGGCACCCCAGAGCACTGCAAATGGTTGCTGAGTGACGGTGCCAGTCGGCCTGGGAGCTTTGAGGACACAAAGTGAACTCCTCATGTGGAGAGTTTGTGTTTGTAGGCAGCTGCTGGGCAGCACCTCTCCTCTGAGACACTGGGAGTCTGTTTTCTGCATTGGGGAAGAAGCAAGGTTCTCCAACTCCACTGCCTAGTCCAGACAGCATGGCTGGGACACAACCACCCTGTCCTCACCTAGGCTGGATCTCTGTTATACTCCAAATACATTTTGTAGCTATTCTTGTGAAGACCAGGTCTTGAGGCAGCCTCTGGGAGCGTGTGAGTGTGAAAGTATGGAAAAACAAGGCATTTCTCTACATCCCTGTCTTTGAGCACATGTGTTCTCAAGGTGATGAAGTTTGCTGATAGTGCTTGGTGATTCAGAGTAGCATAGATGAAAGTCCAGTGCAGAGGATCTGAAGGTGAAGGATCTGCTAACAGTGAGTGACAGGGCAATGAGATGATCAGTGACTGGTAAATATGAAATGATAGTGAAGGCTTGATCTTTCTTGTCTTCACACACAGTGCTGGGCTCTAAACTAGCTACAGCCACTCAGAAAAGATCTGAGCATCACAATGAATGTTGCTATGAAAAATCTCAGCTTATTGCTCAGGAGGAGCCAGACAAGCAAAGGAAAGATTGGAAAAGGAGAGGAATAGAAAGCAGAATCAAACAGTGAATGCCCTACAGTATCAATACACAATTCAGCTGCATCCTGTGCACTGCCCATGCTAGCAAATTGTCAAAAATTCTGGTCTGTTCATTGGAAAAATGATAACGTAAAACTAGAGAAACTGAAGAGAAAGAGGAAATAACTGAGGCAGAGTAATGTTTTTCAAAAGAAGCCACAAAATAGACCAGGACTCCTCGGTCAGGAAGAAGGCAGGGTAGCAGAGGTTTATAAAACAAGTGAAAGGGGAAGGTGACTAGGGAATTATTTTCCCCAGGTGTAATGGGAGATATCTGTTGATCTCTGCAAATTTAGGTGGGGGGGGCAGGTTCAAACCCAAGTGAACAGAGGTATCTCTGCATGCAGCGTATAGCTCAAACGGTGAAGCTCTTTGTGACAGCATGGGAGGTACATGAGCACTGGCAAGGGTATGTGAACTCTTCTGTGTGACCCAGCTGACTGTGAACTGCTGAGAGTGGGCCAGAGAACGGAGCGGAGGCTGTCGCTGTATGCCACTGTGTGTCTGCGTGGTTCACTTCCAACCTGTGCACTGGGTGCTGTCCTGGTCCTCCCATCTCCCTAGCTCAGAGAGGATGGGGTGGAAAGAGAAATCCATGAAGGATCTGTAAGCACATAAAAATTGTATTTATCCAGCTAAGGGCTGGAAAACTGGCCAAGTGTGCAGTATTGTGCACGCTTGCCTTGTGCTTGTGGTCTGCTGAAGGCATCTACTGAGGACAATACTGGAGGCAGGATATGAAACTATCTGTCAGGTCTTTTGGCCTCACCCAGGGCACCTCTTATGCCACAGGGTGTGATAGGTGCTGAGACACATGGCTTCAAAGGGCAGATAGACAAAAGACCTGGGGAAAAAAAAAAATCCACCCTGATAAAAAGATCCTGGTTCTGAGTCAGGAAGTTTTTGAGCTACAGATCAGTGCTGGAGAGTGAACCTGGGAAGGACCACAGCAAGTGTGCCAGCATCCCCTCTGGCTGGGGCAGTGCTGTGCACCCCAGGAACCTCTGATCTGACCAAGCCTGGGGCAGCCCATCTGCATGTGTACCCACTCTCACTGGCCATAACTGGAAATGTGGGCATCAGCCAGAAAAACACTGCCAAAAAGAGACAGTCCCATTTGCAGCCAAAGGGATTGAGAACATCAGGTGAGAACTGCCAGGGAAAGTCAAGCCAAAAGACTATCTAGCCCTACCTGCTCTCTGGGACTCGGTAGTCAGGGAGGAAATTTGAGAAATCAAGTGATTGTACATGGTCCTGCGTGTGGTCACGATGCTGCTTCACAACTTTCAGAAAGTAGAAGTCCAAGGAGCTCTAAGCCATAAGTAATGTTTCTACCATGTTAAACACCCTGCTCTGGACCCACCCACCCTATACCTGCAATCACTTTTTAATTCATCGGTACATTTTACTTCAGCAATATCTTGTACCAGTGAAATCCATGAGGGAGTTACGAAGATGTAATCAAGCTCTTCATAAGAAGCTTAAGCTCTGTAAGCTCCTCTTCATTTTAAACCTGCCACCCACTCACTTCGTTGGGTGTCCCCCAATTCCCAATCATTTCTTGGTCACCTTCTCTGCACCAGTAACAATTTTATAGCTCCTGTGATGTTCGCTCCTGAGTCCCTCCCCATTCACGAATCACTTTGTGTTGTAGATTGCTGTGATCACCTTTTTCTGTCCTGTCTCTAGTTTTATGGGATGGGGGAGGGAACAGCACTGATTTAAGCCGTAGATGTGTCATGGATTTCTTCGATGCTATAATTAGTCTGGTTGTTTTCTATTTCAAACATTCATCGCAGAAGCACAGAAAGATTTAAACTGGAAGGGACCTTTGGAGGTCACTCGGCTCCATCTTCTGCTCCAAGCAGGACTGCATTCAAATGTAGGGCAGGCTGCTCAGGGCCTTGTCCAGTCAAATTTTGAAAACTTCAGAGGATGGGATTTCTCTGTTTCTCTTGTTTCAGTACTGCACTGCTCTCAGTTCTGTCCCAATATCTCCCTTTCCAGTTGGTTGCTAGCTGGCACAGGCACTGACCTAATATTTTCAGAGACCTGTATGCAGGGACTCCAGATATCTCTCCCAAGGTATCTCTCAGGGGATAATGTAGCCATGTTTGCCTGTGCTGGCAGGGTTGTCTCTCCTATCTGCATTCTTGGCCTAGGAAATCGTGGATGGCCATGTCCGCATCTAAAATACAAGTGCAGTTGTTGCCTAAATACTGATGCTCCTAAAAACTGCACCCCAGCACCATCCCTTGGCTCTCTCACCAGCTCAGACAGCTCCCAGGGGCATCCTCAATAGAGCCATTCTCCCATCCACACTGCAGCTGCCAACACGCACAGACCAACGCCATCCTGCCAGGAGACATCCCTCCCCCTGCAGCCCATGAGGTGGTACAATACTGTTCCCTCCCTGAGCCCCCCATCAGTGAACCTTCTTCCCTGCATCCCTCCACCCTGGCCACATCGGCTTCAAGAGGCAGCGCTCTCCCTGTGAGATCCTCGATGGCTTCATGTATGACATCTATTCAAGGGACAAGCAATCATACCTGTGACACTCTCCTGAGCTCAGGGCTGGATTTCATTTTAGTTTTAGGTCTCTTTCTTCATCATTCCTTTAAACCCTCTATCACCAAGTTTGCATTTGCCTCAAAATTTTGAAGTGAGGAGTCCCATCTACTTCTCCATGCTGCCAGGTCTCCTCATCTTGGGAGCTCACAGTTTCTGCATCCCTCTCCCATCAAGCCTTTAGAAAAAACTCTTTGAGTTTTCTTGATCATAAAATAGCAGGAGTAAGCTTTGTTCTGCTTCTCTGCAGCACATTTCTGGGGGCAGTTTGTTCCTACTGAAGACAACCAGGATGAGAATACAATTTGCTTCTTTGAGACATCTTGACTTTGCTTGTGAGTTCTCTGGACTACCAGAAGGATGAGGAAGGAAGGGGATTTTACAATTTACCTCATCCTCAAACCCCAAAACACTACTAGCAAGAAATACTCAGTCGAATAGCTTTCATATTATTGGCTACAAGAGAGCTGTCTCAGATGTGGTTTTCTCCTCTAGCTCCTAGTCAAATGCTGATGTCTTGTAAGAATAGAACTATGGCCATGCCTGATGTCATCCTGTGCAGTTCCCAAAGCAAATCACAGCACTTGCCTCAAAAGACAGCTGGCTGCTAAGGACACCCCTCACACTAATGATGGCACCATGCCTCGGGTAGGATTTCATGGAACGCTTTGCACATTAGCTCTAGTCCTGCCTTACAGGTAAGTCCCTCCCCAAGTCCCAGCTCTCCTCCTAGGGTATACGGCAACAGGCAGAGGCAGGTATCAGCTGTGGGGCTGGTCCTCCCAAGGAAAGCATTACCCCACCACCTCCACCTCCATCACACACTGCATTTGGACAACCCCGAGACCCATGATTATTGCCTATTAGCACAGGATCCCTGATAATAGCATTGCCTCACTGCACTGTCAAGGAAAAAGACCAATCTGGGTAAAAGAAGCCAATGGCAAACAGATGACAAAGAGAGCTGCACAGCTCCCACAGCGGGGCAGAATCACTTTGGCTTGGTGTGGGACTGCAGCCTCGCCCTGAGGGGACCAAGCAGGGCATCCCATGTACCAGGTACTTTTATTGCTCACAGCAGAAACTAGAGTTAAGCCTGGTTCTGTGAGTGCCAGAAATATCTGTGTTGTTCCCTCTTCCAGATCCTCAGGTCACTAGCACCTGCTGATGAGGACATGAGGTGCATGGTGTTACCCCCCTGAGGGAAGAGTCCATGACCTCTTCCAAGGCATAGATCCAAACAAGTTCCTGAGCCCCTTAGCAGCTCCAGAAGTCCTCTCTTGACATGTCCTGCTTTAGCCATGTGGTCCATGCTATCAGCTGTCTCCTGCTTGCTGCTAAGGAGGATAGGAAATTCCTATTCCCACATCGCCACATGCTCCATCCCTGATGCAGAAGCTCCCGGAGAGGGGCCAAGAGGTGCTCTCTGTCTTCCTCCTGATGCTGCTAAGTCAGTACAAAAAGTGAAGCCATACCAACTTTGGGCCACTTGTCAGAGAGCCATGGCAGTTGAAACACATTGAATCCAGCCTGACTTTTCCTTTACAAGGAAAGAATCAGCTCACAATTCCCGTATCTTTATCTGTAACCAAACTTGCTGAGCAGTGGTTTTGTGTCACAGTGAGGTTCCAGCCCAGTTCACACCGAGCTTTGCAAACCAGGAAGAGGAACCAAGGGAGCTAATCTGGCCCAGCATGATGGCCTGCAGCACATCCCCATCTCCAGCACTTCTTGCTACTAACAAGTTATTTGCTGCAGTAACTCCTTTGTCATCTTACTTGGTAATGTCACTCTCTTTCCAGAATACACTTGACCAAGTAAGATATTTCCCTCTGTTGGCAGAGCTTGCTTTCTGACCCATCATGCGTGTTCTCCAGTGTGTGCTTGAACCCGAGCTTTACCATGGAACCTCCCTGCAGGTGAGGAGGGGGAGCAGGGTTAGAGTCTAGGGCAGCATTGTTGCTGGCATGTTCCCAGTCTCACCATCTCCTCTGCCTCTAGAGCCCCAGAGTGTGTGCCCAGGGTTCAGATGAGCAGTCAAAAAACAGTCTTGTAGGGAAAAAATCTGTTGGCTTGAAAGTAAATTCTACTGAAAATTCAAAACAATGCATGGGACAAAAATAGTTGCAATGCACACAGCTGTTCTCCACAAAGCTAATGTCACATGACTGCAGATTCATCCATATGTAGATGGCAACAGATAGCCTGTAAGACATAACAGCATTCCCAGAGTTACAGGATGCAGCAGACATCAGGTCAAGTCTTACTTGGATTTCTTCAAAGGAGGACGGTCTAAATGAGAATTGGGTAAACCTTAAAATAAAGTCTGTTGTTTATAATTTCTCAACAGGATTGTCAGAGACTAGAAGCCTAGTGATGTTCAGACATGAGCAGTGCTGCTTTTCAGATGTGACTTAAGGTACATTTGGAGTCTGTCACACCTGAATGTATAATTCTTATGTGAACAAAAAGGTTCAAGTGGGAACCTGGAGTAAGTGTATGACAGATCATCGTCTTATCTACTGGTTTGACCTCAGAAACCTGATGGAAGATGTTTTAGTCCGGGGAAGACTATTGAAAACACCAAGTGGACATTAGAGTCCCAGACCAAGAGAAGTATTTTTTGTTCTGTGAAGTTAAAGGTCTCTTCTAGTCCATAAACTTCTTTGAGAGGGGCTGATACACTGATCTTAGGTAACATTTGCCATGTACAAGGAACTGACAGTTTTTATGACACTTACACAGCAAATCCATTGAAACACCAAATTTCCAAACATTAGCAATTTCAAGCAGTATTTTCCATCCTAAATTTCCTAGTTCATTTAATTACATGGCTTTCCCAATAATAGAGTAGGAATTAAACCATGAGGGCAACATACTGACATGAACAAGTGAGCAAAGTATTAATGAATGAACAGATTCCGTTCTCTGCTAAGGAAACTGGAAAATTTCTAGCAATAAAATCATGAAATATCACTTTGTTTCTTTGGAAAGAAACTGACTGGGTTTGCTCATGTGCATTTGAAAATAATCGAGATTCCTCCGCTATCATCTGAGACTGTCACCTGCTCAGAATACAGGAGTATTTTGACACTCTACAGCCAAGGCACTAGAAATCCCATGAAAAAGCACTTGTTGTAAATCATGCTGTCCGCTGGCCTGCACAGTAGATACAGCACCCTGGGTTAGAGGGGTGGAATTGATAATTCAGGGATTTTGATTAAGGCAGAGGAGGGATGGAGCCCTGGCAAGTGCACACAGCTTTGAAGCCACCTGCCTTCATACAAAGGCTGCTCTGCATTTGAGGGGACAAGCCAGGTCATTCTGTGGACTTCAACAAAATGATACAACAGGTCTGAGTCTGAGTCTGAAACTGCTGGCAGGCAACTTCAGAAAATGCAAGAGTCCTTCACTTGGGTACGGGCTGGTGTGATCCTGGGAGAAAACATAGCTTTGGGAACAGGCACCAGCACCAAATACACGTGAAAAACTTCATGTACTTGCTGGCACTGGATTGACAGCTTTGGTGAAATGACTCTTCTTTTACAACTTCGGGAGATTTCTGAGAGTACATCTTCCATGTCCTTCTTTGTTGATAGCTGTGGGAGGAAGAGCTGCAGTCCCAGCCCTACCCTCCATGTGCTAAGCATCAGTAGACCAGTGGAATAAGAGATGTGTGGTTGTAGCAAAGGTTGCTAGAGGCTTTCTTGGCTTCCTCCATAAGAGCCAAATCTTTAGAAGGGAGGGCCTGGGGCTTTTCAGGAAATGGTAGTATCAAGCCAGGGTGTTTCTAGATCCCCTTCTTGCTTATTTGGAATAAAAAACTGTATCTGCCTGGTGCACTGGACTGTGAGGGCTGGTGTGACCTACACAGCACTGCCATGGCACTGGGTAGGGATGAGAAAGCCAGAGGTGGACAAAGGTCTCAGATCAGGCATACCCAGGAGCATCCTCCTGCAGCTGCAGGTACACACATCCAGAGGCAGCCTGGGCTGACACTGTCCTTTTCTCCTCATTTTCCTGACCTCTGCCATCAGCAAAGGTGCCATGTGTGAGGAATTCCCTGTATTCAGACCCAGGTCAGTGCTTAGACACAGCGCATTCAAAAGCAACCTGCTCCTTTCCTCTCTGCATGGCTGCCTCTGCGAGCCACCACGGCTGGGTTCAACCTGCGACACCAGCAACAGGGCAAGGAACCAGGCAACAGGTCTGTCCTGGGAAAACAGCGTGAGAAATAGGTAAAAATTTACCTCCCTGTTATTAATGGTGCACCAAATGAAATTTGGAGTCACCAAAGGGCAGATTTGAGCCTTTGCAAAACAGGGGCTCCCCAGATAGGAGCCATAAAGAGCAGCGTCCAGGCGTGGCATGGGGAAGAGCGGACACACATCACAGAAAGTACCACTGTCACCCAGGACTGGGGGCAAAGTGGAGTGCCCTCGTCCTGCACAATCTCCACCAGACTTTGCACAGAGAAGCAATGCTGGGGGGGCAGGGGGAAGCTCAGCCAGAGCCTGCCCCAGCTCATCGGCATGTCCCTGTGGCTCCAGAGGAGCCAGCCCAGGGCTCAGCGTAGGGATACTCCAATGAGGCTCTGAAAGCACCGGCTGCTGGCTTGCTGGCTCGATGTTTCATCTCTCTTTTGGTTCAGCAGCTCTGTGTATTCTCAGGTCTCTGGATCATGGGGAAGGACACCACAGTCAGGCAGAGCAATGGAGAGGGGCTGTGCCAGGCGGGCAGGCTGCGGTCTGGTGAGGCTGCCACTGCGGAATACTCACAGCGAGCAGCCCCACTCTGCTGAACTGGAGCCCCTAGTGCAGCAGGGATTCCCAGGAGCTTCCACGTGTGCCTGCATGAATGGGGATTAGGGAAAGCAGCTCTTTGCCAAAGCCCAGTGATATTCCAAAGACAAAGGACTAAGCCCACAGTAAAAGCCTTGCAAGTGACTGCTTTTGCAAGCATCTGATCCCAGCCTGAATCCCAGTTCAGCCTCTGCCCTGAAGAAAGGGGAAAGAGAGGGGGATCTGCACCTCAGGTCTTCATTAAAACACTGTCGATTAGGCAGCACAGTAAGTTACTCTATGGCCTGTCTCTCATCAGTATTTGAATGCTGAGGGTCTATTCTGGGGCATGTCGTTGTTTATGGCACATTACAACACATGATTTTCAGATGCTGGTTACAGTCTGCCGTTAGGTTGCTTCATAATTGCTACACTAAGGTATGGACCAAGTCCTGCTTTTCCTGTTTTAACTGTAAATACAAAAGTCAGTTGATTGCAGGGCATTGTAGTGAGTTGAGAAAAGTTTTGACAAGTCAGCCAAGCCCTGTTGTTGGTTGTGTATGTGCAGCTCAGAAGCACTTGGACCTCTGTGTGCAGAGGGTTGTGCTGCATCCTGCAGCCTCCAGATGGAAGATTTCCTTTCCAGATTTGCCAGAAATAACCCTGAGTTCACATTTCCAGGGAATTCTGCAAGTTCAGCCTGCTACAAAAGTCCATGACCTGCTCATGACCACTGAAATACCAAAGGGGTAAAAAGACCTCAATTCAACAATTTTTTGATCTTCTTCCACCCTTTTGGCTCTGAGCCACGTGTCCATCCTCACTACTTCAGCTGTGCTCGTTGTGCAGTGCCACACTGACATCTGGCTCTGCCAGCACGGCTGAGAGCTGTGCAGTCTGCCCATCCTCTCCCGATCCCTGTGCACACATCTTCCTTTCTCTGACAGCACCAAGACAAACATCAGAAGGTGCCAGTGGGATTTCTTTCATTCTTTCATTCTCAGCCAAACCCCTGTATGTTGTTTTGCTAGGCACACTGGTCTTCTGTGCCAGGTTACTAAGAGCCACAACCAAAAGCCACCACATCACTACAGGTGGGAAAGTCTGGGTAATACTGTGGTGTGGTACTGTGAGCAGTGCCAAGAGGAAACCTTGTTTGCAAAGGGGGACAGCTAGGTCGGGGAGGGAGCAGTAGTTTTAATAATTAAACCTAGTTCTAGCTTCTTTGGAGTTTCTGGTGGGATTCAGAATAGGATCCTAGTGCCCCTGAAGGAAGAGGAGCTCAGCACTGCCCACAGAGCTGCCAGTCTGCTGAAGCAAGGGAAGTAGGCAGGGTGTTGCCCACCATGCCTGCACAGTTAAACTAGGTAAAATCCTAAGAAAGATATCTCGTGGAGATGAGATTTGAGGGTGTCTTTCTCTCTGCTTTGATAGGGAAGGAAAGCTAGCGAAGGCTTGGCTATGTTTTAGACATCTTGGAGCAGACAAATCCCACCTCACGTGTGTGCATGCAGTGAGCACCGCACTGCGTAGCAGCTTGGAAAGGTAGAGCCAAAACTGCTGCGGGTCTCTGCCCGTTCACCACGAGGATCATCCCCTTTGGACAAGCACAGCGTTTCATGCGTTAAAGGCATGACTGCCACAAATGACTAATTTCTCTTGCAAAACCTTTGCCAGAATCCAGGGCTGAGAACAGCACCGAGGGCACTGCCAACGTGTTCAGGGCAGAAACACTCACTGGAGTTTGGTAACTCCAAAGGGTTACTAAGAGCTGTCAGTGCTGGAGCGTTCCCCCAGCAGATGGTCAGCAAGATCCGCTCCTGTTTGAAGGATCTCTGAGCGAATTCAAGGCAGCAAAAGAAAAGCTGCAAGAGTCCCTGCCCCCTTGCAAGAGAAGGCTCGGCACAGCAGGCTGTTTATAAATAGCTGGTTTCAGGAAAAGGCATTTTCCGTTCTGGTGTCAGCACGCTGTAAAGAATAAACAGCTTTCAGAGCCGAAAAAAGCCCTCCTTATCTTCTCAGTATGCAAAACCCTGCATCTGCCTCCGTGTGCTCGGCAAGCTCAGGCATTCAGGGCACGGCAGCTGGCAGGAGTCCCCTCAGCCGGCAGGGAGGCAGGCAGGGACCCTGCACAGAAATGTTTGCTGCAGATTTTACATGGGCACCAGGCGGAAGGCAGACTCATTAATGCAGTTCCCTCATTTCTGCGCTGCTGACCTGGGTTACGTGGGATCTCAGAACAACGAGGATTTGAGATTGCTGGAATACTGCCCATAGTGTGAGGGCACGGCCCCTCATTAAATGACTTTACCACACTTTGAGGCTGGACCATAGGCTGAAATAGGCAGTATACCAGGCACAAAAGAGAGAGGGGAATTCTTTGTCAATGTGAGATTGGCAACAACAGAGATAGGGGCAAAGGGTGGGAGCCTGAGGCTTCTGCTCTGAGCACAGGGCAGCTCATCCCAGTAGCACCATGTGAGAACTTCTTTAAGGACTCAGCTTAAGTCAAAGTAGCTCTCAGACCTTTCTAGCAAAGACACAGTTTCTGGAATCCTGGCAATTCCTGAAAAGCACACCCTGACTTTCCCTTTTGTCTTCATCTTTGGGAGCCCAGGACTGTTCTGATGCCCAGTGGAAAGGGGCTGGAAGTGAGTCAGGAGGGTTATTCCATCTTTGGGTGGAGGGGAGGCAAAAGCCCTAGAGCTAGCTGGGGCCACTTCCCCGCCAGGGCCTTGAACTCTTTGCAGTAGCCAGGGCAAGGCAGAGGAGAGCAGGGACACGGTGC
Source organism: Athene cunicularia (assembly GCF_003259725.1). Taxonomy (NCBI): domain Eukaryota; kingdom Metazoa; phylum Chordata; class Aves; order Strigiformes; family Strigidae; genus Athene; species Athene cunicularia. Next base: position 5,896,599 of record NW_020799130.1, read on the forward strand.
AAGAAGCTTTTCCTGCCCACGCCAGGGCTGTCCCCGGGTGAAGAGGGACACGGGGGGCTGGGGGCCATCAGCGATGGCAGCGTGGCCCTGAGCAGCCGTGGTGCTCTGACAGAGCCAGCCGAGGCAGGAAGGGTGCCCAGCCCCTGGCACCCAGGGCCGCCCAGGAACTCCCACGGGGCGCTGCTGCCCCCCGGCGGCACCGGGCGGCCACCACAGCCCAGTCCCCCCAGCGCCCCGGGAACGGCGAGCTGGGGGGAGTCGCGGGGTTCACGCCATGGGGTCATTTTTCAGAAGGTGGTGCCGGCCCTTTTCTCCCCGCAGCCCTGCTGTGTTCTCCAGAGACGGGGGGATGCGTGAGCTGTGTGTAACGGCGGCGACATCTTCACCTTCTGCACCCTCAGAGAGGAAAGCAAGGAGCCAGGGCCCTGGAAATCCTCCTCCTGGTGGAATCAGGACGTACTGTAAGCACATCACCTGCGGGGATCTCTCCCCAAGCTATTTCGGTTGCTTTAAATCCTTCTGCAAAACTTATTTTCTGCCCCACGAGCTCCCCACGTCCCGTCTCCCACCCTTCACCGGGGCTGAGCTGATCCTGGTCCACACGTTGACCCTGCTCCAGCACTTCACACGTTGGGGACACCCCACCAAATGCTCAGCAGGCCAGGAAGGTACAGCTGCTTCAGATGTGCCCTGGATCTGGGGAAGCTGGACATGCCGGGGAGTGGCAGCATGGCCCAGCTGCTACAGCAGCACAGGACTAGAGCCATGCACGTATGGTCAGAGAATGATGGTCTCTTATTAAGGCTAAATCAGAAATTAAGTGGCACAGGTGTCCTTTCTGGCTCTTCCTGTGCAGACTCACCAGGGAAGGTTTAGACTAGATATTAGGAAGTATTTCTTTGCAGAAGGCGTTGTTGGGCGTTGGAATGGGCTGCCCAGGGCAGGGGGCGGGAAGTCCCCATCCCTGGAGGTGTTTAAAGAGTCGAGTTGACATAGGGCTGAGGGATCTGGTGGAGTTGGGAACTGTCAGTGCTAGGTTAGTGGTTGGACTAGATGATCCTCAAGGTCTTTTTCAACCTAGACGATTCTGTGATTCTGTGAAATCTCTCAACCTACCCCCATACAGTTTCCTGTCTGCTCAACGATGCTGAGTTCATGTTTCATAGAAGCCTTGTGATCATTGTCCCTGTGCTCAGGTAACACAGGTATGAAGTGCACGATAACCTACGCTGCTGTTCCCAGAAGCATCCTTCTCCATAAATCTCTTCTGTGGCCATGCACTAGAAGTGGGCTGTAGCACTGAACTCTACAGATTCCCAAAATCCTGCATCACCTGGCAATACTGATACCTACTGACCACACCAGAGCACATACACAGAAACTGTCTGACTGCAGCAAGTCTGAGGTCTGCCAAACCCGCTGTGCTGCCTGCATGAGCAGCCGCCACCAGCAGCTCCAGCCAGAAGCAGAAGCAGTTTGCCATGAGACAACTTTAGAGAGCCTTTGCTTTGATGTGTGCAGCACAGTGGCCCTTTGAAAACTGCTGAAGGCCTCTCTGGATTATCTTTCACTCTCATTGTCATCCTATTCTACTGCTAAGCATCCCCCAGTGACTTCCTACAGCAGTGAGCACCATGGCCAATTATGTGAATTGTTTTAAATTTCCATCAAATATCACCTTGTTCTTGGTACAAAACAAATTATAAATTATGCTGAAAACCTGTGGTTGACCAAGTTTTTCCAGCTCACTGTCCCACCTGCTTCCCAGCCCCAGGACTGGTGGTACACAGATGCAGCTGTTCTGCTGCAGGACCACACACTCCCTGGGTCTTCAGGCAACTCCCACCTTCCCATCTGAAGTGAGTGCTGCTGCCCAGTTTGTGCAAGGTTTTCCAGTAAGGGGAACTTTACTGACTTTAACAGTGAACGGTGATTTGTAAGAAAAGGTTTTGCCTTGTGCTGGCTCAGCTATATCACATAATTGTCATATAGATGCTCTTGGTTTGCTGGCTATGGATATCCAGGTCTTGTCCCTGGTTTACCATTGCCAGATGCCATCTATAGGCTTATTTTAAAACCATTTAGGACATTTAGCATCCTCCAGCCCACCAGCACAGAGGCTGTTTCTGATTATATTGCCTGGCCACTGGAAAATAAAATAGCGGATAAATAACCAGTGAGCAAGGAGTTTCTCCTGAGCAGTGGGTGCATGCCAAAACACTCTCACCCCCTTGGATACTCAGGTCCTTGGAGCCTTTGCCTTCCTGATCAACACTGGTGTCACCTCTCCTGAGGTAAATCAGAGCCAACAATCTTTATTTCTGCCTCTTGTGGAGAAGCAAGGCCTGGCTGAGCGCATGGGACACTCTCTGGTACACAGGCAGCAAGACAGCTCTGCAGATGACTCCAATCCCCTGTGTTGTCCCACCGAGAGGTCTGTTCCTTCCCAGGCTCTATTTCTAGAGAATTTCCAAGGATTTTGAGGCACTATAGCAATTGAAGGCAGTGTGTCAGGTCTCTGCCATGGCTTGACACAGACATTCCTCTGTGCCAAAGGTCAGACATGTTACCACCAGTGTCCTGTTCTCTGCATCCCATCAGTGACAGTCATCGAAGTGCAGGATCCTGGAGAGGGACTCTCCTGCAGAGCTCCAGCGCCACTCTTCCTCCAGCACGGTCAGGAGGTTTCCCCAACTCAGAGTGGTACAGATACGGCACGTCATTTGAAAACAAAGCAGAAACACAGGTCATGCTTGGGTAACATACCCAAGCAGGAGTGAGTGCATGATGCCTAAAGCGGTTTCCAGGGCCTCCCAACCCCACTTTTCCTTACTGCTCAGATTCCAGGCTCTCCAAACACCGAGCTTCCCTGACCTGCTCATTGCCAGCCAGAGGGCACTTCCACCTGGCTCTGAGCTGCTTCCCACTGCTGACTGAGGGCAGACAGTAGCAACGACGTGAAAAGTACCTCCCGAGCATAACTGATCCTGACAGGCTACTCAGCCATCACCTCCCTGCCTGCCAAACACTGACAGCTTCACTAAGAATGACACTTTGTACCTCTGCACATCTGTGGTCTCAGAACCAAAACCAGCAGGCAGAACCACAGCTTGAGGGGCTTCCAGGCATCACCTTGACTGTGATGACCCATGGTGCTGCTCTCTTTGTAGTTTTCCTTTTCTGTATCCATTCTGTGCTTCCAAATCTTCCTTTCTACTGACAGGTCTGTAGTGCATGCAACCAAACAGACATAATGTTTTCCACATCCTGTTTCCCTCTCCAGGGATCACTCCAAATTAGATTTATCTTTGTAAAGTTCTTCAAAAGATCTTTGAAGACTGTCATGAACAGGCATTACAGGCACTCTGGACATGCTAGTTGTTTTCTTCCATGATTGGATTTAGATTATGAAGAAGAAAGATTCTAAATTCATGCTAGCAGTGTGCAAGCTGGTGACTTTTGTTAGGGTGATGCAGCGTAGATAGCCATGTGTGAACCCAGCCTATCCCTCCTTGCATATGGATGCTCTCTCTGCCACTCTCTATTGCTCCCTACAGCAATTTTTTGGGGGAGGATTGTTCCTTCAGTCCCAGGAGAAAGGTACCACTGAGAAAGGACTAATCTTCCCGGAGGGCTGGAGATTTTTTAAGATACATCTAGAAATTAGGATGGATTCGCCCCGCTGAGTCTGTAGGCAGATCCACAGTGCAGGTGCCATCCCCGAAGGGCAGCAGGGAGCACTGGTGGAGGACACGTGCATCACTCTCCACTGTGTATGCCACGAGCTTCCTTAAACCAAGAGATTACCTCTGTGGTCTGTGAGTCATTCCTCTTTCTACCGCTCCTTTGGTCTGCAGGATTCATTTCTCTATAGATGGTCCCATTTCACTGAAGAACTTTGCAAAAGAAGATACTGGCAATTCTTCTGCATTTGAAGAACTGGTTCTTCAAACACTGAATAAATTCCCCAACTTAAACCTGCTATAAACTTTTATCTTATAACCAAGCTTTACTTCTACCACAAGAATGGACAGAATTGGAACTGGGAGATCCAGGTACTCAACACGGACTGGTTTTGCAATCAGACAGTTATCCTGATAATGATGAATGTATACAGAGTGGGAAAGAGCTGCATCGTGAAGACTGAGCTGTGCTCCCTTCCCTCCCCATGGGTCAGTCAGTGTGTGCAGTGAGATCTCATGACCCAGAGATTCCCTTCTTTTGGAATTAACATTTTTATTGGTTTTTTTTTGTTTTTAAAAAAAAAAAAAAAAAACAAAAAAAAAAAAACCCCAACCCCCGGGGCACAAAAGCACCTAGAGAAGAAGCTGGTGCTTTTCAGCCAGACAACATCGCGTGCAAATTATCAGGCCAGAAATTTACACAATAAAGCACGTCCATCTTCAAGAGACTGGCTGTTTGTCTGTCACCTCTTCAGAGCTGGCACTGACAAAACAGAACAAAGAGAAAGATCTCTTATTCTCTCAGATGAGATTGTCATTATTCTTCAAAGAAGGGACTGAGTGTGGGATTTTATCACAGCAAATGCACCACGCTAAAATGGACACGCTTTCAGAAGAGCAGCTCAGCCAGCAGAACACGCTGTACATCTCAGCTGCAGCCAAACAATTCCATCATTACAGATCTTCTCGAACCGTGAATCCACCGCAGCCAAGACAGCGATCTGGATTTTCACAGTAACCTTCTGTCAAGAGACAAAGAAAACGCTTTTAAAGTGCTTCTTTAAAGTGTATTTTCACCTCCTGACGATGCTTTGCTTGTTTAGCATGTGTAGAAGAGACCACTTGCAGTACAAATGATTTGCTACCGCAGTCCAACACCACCATGTTTGTTTTACTTCCATTTATTTCACAAAGCCTTTCTTAGGAATATAATTTTGGAGGAATTAGGGTTATTTCCCACAGAATACTGAGAAGCCAGTTCCAGTTTGTTAATACTCTTAGAATAAAAGTGGTGCTTCACTATAATTTGTAGTACTGTTTATTGGAATTTACTACATTCTATTTCAAATTATTTTCTATCACAAATGGGGTCAATCTGGGAACTGTCTGTGCCACCTTCGGTGCCCTCTCCAATTCCTGCCTTCTTTGTCATAAGCCCTATCTGTGGTCATCAAAGATTTATGGATCATAAGTAAGTGTTTTAACAGTTCAGGACTTGAGAGTATTTCCTACGTGCTGTTTCAAGCAAATCAGCCATCAAACTGACCTCAACAAACAGCTCTGCTTAAAATTTAATAAATACCTATTGCACATACAGGTTTCATCCATTGCCCTTCTCTGTATTCACCATATTGTGGACACGCCTGCAATTAGAAATTTGTTACTGTATCAGGTATTTCTCAAAGAAATATTTACACTTTTACTTTTAATCATACATACACTGATTTCTTTACTTCTTACAGGGCATAACCTCAGATTTTTTATTCAAAGATTGGATGTACTTTCCTGAAAATACTGTAGCTTCTTCAGTAGGTAGCAGCAATGGATGTTAATTTAAATGTCTTTACTCTGTACTTGAACGCTAGCATTGCGTTACTAGCTGAACAAAAAGAGGTAAGTTGAGAAATTGTAAAAATATGACTTTTTAAATCATTTAAAAATATAAATGGTTTTCAACATTTAAAAATGTTTTATATTTTTTACATTGATAATTGTTTGCCTCCTAGTTCATATTCTGATATTGCTAAAGTTATCTTATCTCTGTGAATTTATTATTATCTCTGTGAATACACATTGAAATATTCACGCTTTTTATAGCAAAATATCTCATTTTTATTGTGCTCATCATACAGAAATGGACACACCAACAGCTTCACTAACAACTAAACACTGAAATGCAGAATCAAATACTGAACTGAACCAAATCATAAACCAAATTGCTTCAGCGAGGTGACACGTCCACCTCCCCATCAGCACCACCAGCACCAGCGAGAACACCCGCTCTTCAGTCACTGAGCGGATTTCACCTTTAACTGAAGCCTTAAATATGGATTTGCCTGTGTAATAGATGTTCTTAGTAACTTTGTTAATTTATTGGAAGGCACTGTCAGCACTGAAGCAATTTTCCTCTTTAGAGGCTGCGTTTTCACATAACGGGGCTCTGTATACCAGCAGAGTGAATACCACTTCAGTATCTTCAGGACTGTCACAAATGTTTTTGGTTTTCGACTACAGTCTTTTTTTAAGTTCAGATATGTTTCCTTCCAGTGTTGGCATTAAAAAAGCACTTATAATTTAGTTCGTTATACATTTTAAGCTGAAATTAAAACAGGGGGGAAAAAAATAAACTAATTTGACAGCCTTGGTTTGTTTAAAATTAATTATATGACCAAATAAATTATACAACTGATTATTTAAATTAAATTGCTCTGCTGTCTTGAAAACAGTGTTTCCCCAGGAGCCGATGTATGTGTGTCATGTTTTGAGATGCAATTTAGTGTTATATGGAAAGAATCTCATCATGGCCTTTGACAGCTCTGTAATAATGGAAAGACAAGGGATAAAGTTTAATCGCAAATTGTTATGCACACTCTTCTTCTAAACACCTATTCAATATTCTCCCACAGTTTTATTGACTAATGATAAATACCAGGCCTTTTAGAAAGCTTAGAGCACTCACTGCCTTTTGGAGGCATGAAACAAAGCAATTGACTCAACAGTAAAGTTTTTTTTTACTGTTCAGCAGGAATTCTTGATTAGCAGCGCTGGGGTCGCCCTGAGGATTCTCCACCCCAGGGCTCCCAAGAATTAGTAAGGGACATCAGTTTACACACACACAAACCATACATATTCATTGGACTTCCTGGAAAGGGGTGTCATGATAATGAGTTCCCGGGATTCATTTACATAGTCCGGGCACCTGTAGTGAAAATAGGGTGGGGGTCTTCGGTGGTCGAGGGAAAAAGTAAGCGGTCTGCTTCACAGCGGTCGCGGGTTGCCCTTTCAGAGCGCACTGTGCAGTGCAGTGCCGGCGCCTCCCTGCCAAGCCGGCGGAGCCATCCTCCCTGTAAGAGGGCCCCGGCGCCTCTTTGTTCCAGCCCCTGAGCTCAGTTTCCCCGCTCTGGGGCTGCCCGCGTGCCCACTGAGGGCCTCGAGGCTGCTCCCGGGGATCCCAGGGAAGAGCCGAGGCTCAGGAGTCCTCGAGAAACAAACGGAGCAAAACACGAGTAAAGCTCCCGACACCGCACCACAGCTGAGTCTTAATAACCGTCAGAAATTCAGTTCCCCGAGCCCTTTCATCTCCTCCCAGCAGGGTGTATCTAAGCAGGCCCAAGGCGTTACCTGCCGCC
>NW_020799130.1:5903960-5918653 GCF_003259725.1 Athene cunicularia
CCGGGAACTGGCCCGGCCCCGAGGGCCGCCCGGAGGGTGGGGGCCTCGCTTCCCCGTGGCCGCGGACACACGTCAGCTGGTAGCTGAGCTTCTTCCTCGTACGCGGTAATTAACAGCTGGCGTGCTGCCGCCGGCCTGGGCTGAATACGTGCTCCTGTCGCGTTTTGGTGCGGCGTTTGTGTCAGCCTCACCACGCTGCGCCCTCCCCCAGCAGGACTGGAACCCTCTGTCACCCCTGGCGTGAGCCCGGCCCCTGGTTTGCCTTTGGGTGCCTTCAGTGAGGAGCTCCTGTGAAGCAGGGAGCCGAGGGCTGTCACCCCGCCTTGCAGAGGGCCCCCGGGAGGTGCTGCTGTTGCAGGGGCTTCTGAAGGCTGATCTGAACTTGCCCGTTTCCTCTTGATGATGTGGGTAGGGTTCTGCAGGGAGGCCTTCAGCTGCTGAGCAGATTGATATGAAGGAAAGGGTGTTGCAGGTTCTTGGTCATACGGTTGTTATTAGAGAAAGTTATTGGTATTGTAAGCTAATCCTAATATTGATCTCTGAAATAGTCCTTGCTGAATGAGTCACTTCCGAAACAGTCTTTGATATAACCCCTTCCCTAAGGATACTGCCCTGGCGAAAAAGGCATCAATCATCCAAGTATCCATGCAATATTTTAGGGGTGAGGTCAGTTGAACATGTTGGTTCCTCTGAAAGTTGGTGACTTCTCCAATATGATTTTACAAAGCTATTAATATTGCTGAAACTTCTTTGCTTTTGCTCAGTCATGTTCATTTTCCTCTTCATATAGGCATGGCTGCTAGTTGAATTGCTTCTAAGTTCAGCAAATACCACGGGTTGTCTGGGATTTTGCCTTTTTTTTTTTTCCTTTACACCCCGCCTCTCTTGCGTGGGACATCTGTGAGCCTTCCCTTCTAAGCAGTTCAGCTTCTCTTTCTCATAGGACAAGCTTCCACTGTCTCATGACCAGCAGCCATCCTATCTCAGTGTGCTGCCTATCTCAAAGGAAACAAATAATCTTACAGTTTTTATCAAGGTGGGTGGGAACACACAGAACATCTGACTTAATGTTATGGTAATTGGCTTTATTACACGTTTTATAAAAGCTTTCCATTCAAATCTATGAGGAGAAGAGATACTGAAGCCTGTTCTCATTTCTCCATTCCCTGTAGGGAAATCAGGAAGCAAACAGAGGACACAGGTGACTCTTATTCACTCCTTCTGGGAAACTGTAGAGTTAACATTTCACACAAAATGTACAGAAAACTGGTGACCTAAGCTGACAAAACTGTTGCTTGCAAGACTGTTACATTACCAAAGCATGTAGATCAGAGATTTAAATGTTTTAAGTAATCTTACATGTAAAATAGTCAGCATGTGGAAGGCTTTACAGCCTAAAATTGAAAGGGTTTGGATACAGAAAGCTGTTGGCTGAGGGGGCTCACTATGTTGATATGTATACCCACTCTCCAAAGAATAAAGGTGAAGGGCTCCAGCCCCTTCCTTTGGCCTCCCAGACACTTTACTCTCATTTTGTGTAGACTCAGCGTGGTGGTACAGAATATCTAGACAACACAGCGCAAATGCCATTTGCAAAGTCCCTGCTATCTGCCCACAGAGTATAGCCCTTGTCTCGTTTGTCAGTTTAACTTGACTATGAACTTTTCTGACCCTCCTGTGGCTGACAGAGCTGTGAAATACGTGCAGTCTGGCTTGCTAGTAGCTACGTTCAGCTGTGTGTGTAAGAGGTTGCTAAAAAACTGTAGGAGCTAATAGAAGTCTAGAATTCTTGGTGAGAATACTCCCGCTGGATGCAAAAGGTAAAATACTTTGCCTAACTACTGATTAAATCATATCGCAGCCTTAGCTGAGCTGCTGTTGTTATAAGCCATTGGACATCACTTTAAAAGAAGTGGCCATTGTAGGAATCTGATGTTTCTTCAGGAACACATCTAATCCACTGAAGTGGCTTGCTCCAGGATGAAAGCAGAAATTACACCAGCAGGATGTCACTGAATTGGGAGTAGCTCTTGTTAAATTCATGGAGTATTTCAACTCAATTCAGCTGCCCATAGAACTATATTGAGTTGATCCTCCTTGTTGCCTCTCGATGCCTGATGGGATAGCACATGATTTTGTGATCAATTTGAGCCAATCAGACTTTGTACCACTGTCATAAGTGATGCACCCAGCATCTTTAGCAATGCTAAAAATTGTGTGGCTGCAGAATAAAGTGGATCAGCTTGTTGATCTGTCAAAAAGAATATATTCTAAGGTAGAGGGAGTGGGGAGAGATGGTACTTGCTTTTCAGGTAGGTTAATAGTTTGATGTGATTCAGTGTGTGGTTGCATGATCACTAGTGCCTACATAAGAAAAATAGTGGAAAAACATAGGAGATAGGGGAGAAAGGCTAGAGTTTGTCTTTTCACTACAACATGATTTTTAATTGATGCACACTAACCATGAAGCTGTTCCTGATTGTTTGTATTGCAGAAGTTTTGGGCTATCATGAGTAGAAAACTTCAGATTTTATTTCTTTTAACTGATACCAACCCTTGGCTTTTTTTTTTTTAACAGAGCACTAATAATGTAAGTAACTTTAGAATATATTCAAGTGTAGTAAAGCATAGTAAAGCTGTTCTGCAGTAGTTATAGCCTAAAATACAGAAATAACAAGGCTGGTAGAACCAAACAGCTGTGTTAGTTGGTCTAAAAAGGTTGAGGAAGAGGAGTGCACAAACTTCTAGCTCCACAGACTTGTCTTCAGGGTATATATGTTCTCACTTTCTTACCTGAAAGTTAGTCTGTTAGGCTGGATTATGTCCAGGAATGTTTAAAATACACTTTGCATTTAAAGAAAAAAAATGTAAGTGTTTTTTACCAGCTTGAGTCAAACATTGAGAGGAATTCTTTGGGGAAAGCTAGAAGAATACACTCAAGAAGGAATAAAACACACTAGAAATTCTCTTACTAACTCATCTTGTGATCTCTCTATCTTCAGCTGCTCAAATAAAGAATTTGATGAGCCAGCTGGGAACCAAGCAGGATTCCAGCAAGCTTCAGGAGAACTTGTAAGTATTAAATGAGCAAACATTTGTATAGGTTCTCTTTCATTTCTGCCTGTGTTCTTAGAGGAACAGTGCTACTTGCTTTGAAAAGAAGCTTTATGAGATAAATTTGATAAGTCCTACAACCCAAAAATGACTAGCTGCATTAAGTAGTTTACTGGGTGAATTAAGGTGTTTCTGTGGCACTCTGGAGAAGCCATTCAAAACTGCTGGATAGGAATAGTTAGAAACAGTATAGTTTATTTTAAAAGGGTAGTAGTACATCAGCCATGCATCAGCTTACTCTGAGGACTAGCCATAGTAGCTTCACTTGTGGTTTAGAAGAAATGAGCGCCATACTAGGTACTTGCTGCTCACGTAAGAGCAATAAGGAAGAACAGCAAAGAAGACCCATAACTAATGAAAAAGTAGCTGCTAGTACAGTGGATTTAGGCACTAGAAAGATTAGCAATCTTGTATGACAGCCAAAACACCACATATAATTTTGGAAGAATAGAATGCCAGTGGGGGACAATATAGAAGACATTTAAACAGGCATAGTCCAAATGACCCCTAGAGAGATTGAACAGGGAGTCAGTATGTGTCTGCATCGTTTACAAACTTGTAAAGCATAAATAAGAACTCACGAGGAAAATAATTTCTGGAGTCATAAAAGAGAACTTGAAAGTAAGTTTTTCCATTATCTCTTCATGTGACTGTGCCTTGAATCTCTGAATATGCAACTTTTATAATACCTGATTTTTTTGATAGGTTCATAAGTTGTGATAGCTACATACACTGCGTTTGAAGGATGAGATCAGAGCCCAGTTGGGAGAGAAGGGAATTTGTTTGCCTGAGCTGCTCAGTTGACTCGATCTGTTTTTAATCAGTAGATTAAAGAACTAATCACTGGCGACCAAATAGATGCCTTTCCATTTAATTTCACTGTAGAAATAGCCTGCCTCTTTAAGGTGAGAGTGGTTACACTCCACAAATTGTCAGCTGCCATACAAATTTAATACCAAAATGCATGGGTGACTTATCCAGCTCACATCTTGTAGGTCAACTTACACAATAACAAAGCTTGACTGTTTTGATTTGTGTATCTGTTGGGCTAAATAGGTGATTTTCACTTAATTGTCTTGTAATCATTGAATACCAAAAAAAATTGTTTCCCATTTTAGTGTTTTGTGTCTTTCTGGTTTATAGTATTAGTTTTTGTGCGTATGGCTGCAGAATAAAACTTGTGGTTCTGTTCTCTGTGAAGCACTAGTATTCCTTCTATTAAACTGCATCTTTCATATACAAGATGATGTCTTTACATCAGGTTCAATGTAACATGTTTTTCTGTATTGTGGTACTAATGAAGGTGTTGCTGCACTGGATCCTTTGCAACAATAGCTTTGTATTGCAGCACTGTTGGAAAAAAAGACTCAAGGGAAAGCCTTGCATTTCTCAAAGTAGAAGCTGGATCGTTCCTCTATTTGACCATTAATTTTCACAAAAATGTTGGAATTTAATATCTCTGAGTCTCTGTACTTGTATCAGATGTACATTTAACCAATGGAGTTGGTGGTTGTCAAGCAAACAGTTAGTTACCAATTGGTACAACAAGGAATTCATCCTAAAAAGTTATTATGTTCACTGAATAAAGTTGTCTTTCCCTTGAATTTCTCTCTCTTCTGCCATTGGAGAAAAATATCTTTTTAAAACTACTGGATTATACTAGTTAGCACGGAGCACAGAACTTTTTTGAGTCTTTTTTTTTTTTTTAAATGTAGTCCAGAGTCAAGTTGATGGTAAAAGCTAAAAGTACATCTCTGTTCCATTAGGTGGAGAGGGAAAAAAAAAAAAAAGCACCACCATAAAGATGTGTGATCTCAGAACCCCTACTTGGTTATTATTTTGGAAACTGAAATGCTCAGAGACTGCTTTCTGGGCAGGAGCTTGTATAACTGCTTTTGAACTTTTATTTCAGACAACAGCTACAGCATTCTGCAAACCGCCTTGCCAAAGAGACCAATGAATATCTAAAGGAGCTGGGGTCTCTACCACTTCCTCTCTCTGCTTCTGAACAGGTAGGCACACAGAATTTGTCTGGACATATTTTTAAATTGCTCATTTTGTGAAACTAGCTTAGACCACAACCTCACAAATCTTGAATTGGCACAGCTGAAGAGGCAGCAGCCTATTGCAGTGAAGAATGTTGTTGAAGTAGGGATTCATTAAACTGGCTACACCCTGTGAGGCAGTGTTTTAAGATAGAAACTCATAGCAAACTGCATGTCAGTATGAAACAGGATCATGCCAAAAAGCTTTCCCTTGCATGTGATTTATTAGCAGTGGGGGAGAAAGCTGAGTCACCTTGCTCATATGTGAATAAAGCAGGATATAGTGAGGCAATGGTTATGACTTTACCTCTTGCTCCCTCGAGTACCCCCTCCCTATGGGAAAGGGAAGGGACCATCCTCAGCTGTTTGTTTTCTTGCTCTACTTTAAATCACTGCCACAGTATTGATATATCTGCTTTTGTGATATTGTTGTGGGATGATCTGTGGGCATGGGTCAGCAGATGTTGTCTTAGTCTAATTCTGTATTTAAAGTTTTCTATGCCAGTTGTAAGCATGGCCACGTTTTGCCTCTTCAGCAAATATTTTTCAGTTAATCTCCCTCTGGTGAGCAAAATCCTGTCATGTGCATCTCACTGAATGCAGCAGTGACTTTTGAAGCCTAGTGAAGCCTGTTGGAGCAGTCCAGTCAAAATCTGCAGGAACTGGCATCAACATGCTGAGGATCTCCTCTGGCAGAAGGGTTGCTGCTTCCAGACAGCTCAGATGGAATCTGCAATGTATTATGAGGCTGCTGTAGTAGCTTATTACATAAAAAAATTAATTGAAAACATTTGTTTCCTTGAAATGGCTGTTGAATTGATAGAAACTTATTGAAGGATTACGATACTGGAAAGCCTGCAATTTGAGACAGCTGTGGGAATCTCTCTAATGGAAGACATAAAAACTGACCAAAGTATTGAGTGTCCTTAGGACAAGCTTTTTCACAGCTTCTTGTTTCCCATAACAGGGATGTTGCCAACACTCAAAGGAGATATTCTGTGGAGGCTGAATAAGTTGATACTGTAAAAGGAGGATGAAGAGGAATATTGCAACTAATGTCTCTGGAGAAAAAATAAACTAAAGTGGTTATCAGGACTAAGGATATTCTCTGATCAATTAACAGTAGGCTTGTAGTGTGGCATGGCAGGGAGATACAGCTTATGAAACTGGGGTAAGGGGTGTAGTCATTAGTTCTGAAAGTGTGGGGCATCCTGTATTTGTAAGAACGTTAACAGGGTTGTCTTATCAGGACAAGAGAAAGTTAAGTACTAATGAGTTGGCTAAGTAGAGGGTAAAGGCATTATAGGTATACACAAGGTACATATTTAAAGGTGGTAGATTACTGGAATGTGATTTGAATAGAAGTAATGGTGTAGAAGACCTCTCTACTTCAGACTTAAAACTAGATTGAAATTACAGAACCTTATTGCACAAAACTGTTCTGCAACAGGCAAGGCATAGAGCATTTGGTGTAATGAATTAAAATACGGTAGACTTTTTGTTCTCCCCAGTGCGCCAGAATGCTGGAACCAAAAGATCACTTGAATGCCAGCATTCACTTTTGTTGTTATTATGATGATGGCTTTTTTGAGAGTCTGGCAGTTACATTATCATGAATGGGAATGTCTGAACATTTGTTTTTGTTTCAATTCTTTAGCGCCAGCAGAGGCTTCAGAAAGAACGTTTAATGAATGACTTCTCCACGGCCTTAAATAACTTCCAGGCAATACAGAGGCGAGTGTCAGAGAAGGAAAAAGAGACTGTAGCAAGGGCGAGAGCTGGCTCCCGTATTTCTGTAAGTATTTATAGGAATTTTGTGCTGATATAGTGAACTACAAGTCTTTTGAGAGATCTTATACTTGCCTACCAACTTCATAGGTGTCTACTGACACATTAGTGAGTGCAACTGAGACCTTGGTGCATTAGTTTTGTCATTCCAAATGCTGTAAGCAGACACTGATTTCAGTGTGCTCATTGTCAGTGGTAGCAGAGAAGGGAAGAAATCCTGATAGTTGCAAATGTTGTGGAGGATGAGATGGGGAGTCAAAGTATTGTAGGCTGCTCTTTGCTTGACATCAGCCCTAGACTATAACATTTAAGATGTTAGTTGGAAGTTTACCACACCTTAAATTACGTCTTAAAATCTCACACTGTTTATTTTCTTATAGCTTCTGTCCTGCCAATATCTCAAATGTACGTTCAAGCCTTCTCCCTATTATGTTTTGACAAACCCCTGTTGGCTACATTATAAAAAGGGAAAGCATTTTCCTCCCCTTGCCTTTGGGCTTTGTGTTAAGCATGCATTCTTAATTTCTACAAGGGAACGTGTCTGTTGTATTATGCTCTAAATTTTTTGCTACATGTTGAGAAAGGAAGTGACAACAGCAGCTGATCTGAGTAAATGGACTAGCTGCTTTTGATGCTTAGTTGCCTCTGCTTTGCAGAGACAATCTGAATCTAAAAAATCTAAAGATGAGTCTGAATCTAATCTTAATTAACCTAAGTTAAATCTGAAAGTTGAAGCAACAGTGCCATTCTGAAAGAACTCTCCAGACAGTGTATGCCTGTGTCTTCAAGATACTCCTGTTAATTTTGTGAGTGGTCCTGGTAGCCTGAAAGGTTAACTCATTTATCTCTTCCAGGCTGATGAGCGGTTCAGAGAAGAACAGCTTGTTTCATTTGATAGGTAACAGCTTCTTGTTCTCTTGATGTTATACTTTTAACTAATGATGTTACACTTTTAACTAAATAGAATTAGTTCTTGTGGCAAGATATGTTATTGTAACTTGGGCCAGGCTCTGCTGGCTGAATGCAAAGCAAAAAGATTTTAAATACAATTATTACTTGTAATACACAATGTAAAAATTGAACTGTATACAACAGTATTTTATCCTCCTTAAATGTAGACTGTGTGATTACTGCCCTGAGGAGAGTAGTAGAGTCCCCAGTATGTGGCAGTTGGAGCTCCTGGTTTTCTGGACTGTGAGCATGGGATTATCCCTCACTGTGACTCTTTCCACAAAGAGCTCTGTATTTATTTCATGGGTTTGGGAGCTCTCTAGCAGCACAGTTGGGGCAATTACAGAGTAGTGGATGAGGCTGCCTTAAATTTGGAAGTCCTGGACATTGTGCACTGGCAAACTAAAGCTAAAACGTGAACAAAACAGCATTACTGTCACCTGTCAGATAGTTGTATGTGCCTGCATAGTCAATATGGTTATAAAGTGTTTTATCAACACTACAGTGTGGTAAAGAACTCAAGGCACTTCAGATGTATCTGTGATTACTGTGTCTGTTTCTACTGTATGTTTGAGAAAACTGGGATGAAATCTGTTGGCTGTATCTGTACAAATCCTTTAACTTTCTAAATCAAGAGAGCTAGCTTACATGTCTCATCTAGACATCCTCCCTCTGCAAACTGCCCTTCACCTGATCAGCTGCCTGGTGTGCATTCCCTGCATCAGCCCTGTGCTTTCACATTCCAAGTCAGGAGGGAAAACCCCAGGGGTCGTTCAGTTATACACATGCTGTGATGAGTCTGGAGACCTTGCACCCTAAAACAAGGGGAACCAGACAGCTCATGCAGAGGCTCTCAGCTTGGTGAGAGATAATGGCACACAGCAGCTATTCCACAATCAAAGCTGTTCTTGTGTGCTACATGTCAGAAACTTCTGCCTTAAATATCTGAAAACCCTACTGTCATCTGAGAGCTGGAATAGTCAGCTGTCTTTCTGACCTAGTCATGTAGTTTATCTTCATTTCTTTTGGCACTTTGAGACTTTAAAACTTACCATTTAGTCTTGTACACCTAACACTGAACATTATGGTGCTTTCCAGCACACTTCTGTTTGTTGAGAAGAGGGAGATGTTCCCCGTGAAGAACTTCTATGCTGAACATATAGATGGCCTTGTGTTATAGGTACTGCCTTCACTATAATTGGTGTAACTTGTGCAGCAGTTATGAAGTACCAGCTTATCAGGAAAGAAGTAGACTGGAATGCAGAATTATTTGGCTTTTAACATCTCTTTTGGCATGTGTTTTAACTTGAAGTTTTTACTAGACTAGTGAATTAAAAGACTAAAACACTTTATTCTTATCTCCAAATGCCAGAGAGAAAGTGAGAATCTTTGAATCCAGATGCTTGTCAGGTGTTCTTTTGTTCTGATAACATGCTTGCGGGCTGCTCTCTATCAAAACTTTCACCCTGATTTCTACATTTTTGTGGGATTGTGAGAGGGAAGGAAAGTACAGGTATTTAAAAAAAACCCCAACCTGAAATAAGGAGGTTTCTTTTATAATGCTATAGATAACTAGAATATTCTAGAACAGAGTATTCTATGCATGTAACTGCTTTCCAATTTCTTCACTTTTCTTGATCTGTCCCTTTTTTCCAATTGTTCCAATTTGTAACTGTTGTCACAAATCAGTCCTGTCCTTATACAGTTGCAGGGCCAGGAACCTGGGGGTTGTTCTGTAGGAAATTTTTCAACTTTAACTCACTGGCACTTTGATATAAAGAGTGTGGAAATACCTATACTCAGAGAAAGAGTCGTACTTTCTTTCCATCTCTTTTCAGTGGTGAAGATTGGAATCAAATGCAGTCTCAGGAAGAAGATGTGGCAATAACTGAACAGGACCTTGAACTCATTAAAGAAAGAGAAACAGCAATCAGGCAATTAGAGGTGACCAGTAGATCCCGCACAGTTAACAGTATTGGGAGATAAACCAAAGAAGTCATGCAGTGCTAACTAATGGGATGGGCTGAGGAGATCTGAAGGTGGAGGAACAGAGTTCCTGTTCAATCTCCCTGCTCCTGTTGAAGGAGACTAGGTATATTTTCCTTCGGTGTTGACTGGTCCTTCACAGGTGGTAGGAGCCACTCATGTTACAATGTTCATCTCATCTTGCTAATTGCTAGTGTGATGGAACAAATATTCAGTAGGTGGAATATTGTGGGCTCCTGTATTAATCCCAAAGTCCATAGAGAGTAGCATCAAGTCAATGAATGATCTATTCTGACACTGTGAGCAATGGTCAGAAGAGGTACTAAGAATAAGGATTAGAAAAAGTGTAACCAGTGTTTGTTATAACTTGTTAAACTGTTGTCTTCAGGCAGACATTTTGGATGTCAATCAGATATTTAAGGATTTAGCCATGATGATTCATGACCAAGGAGATATGATTGGTAAGTGTGTTTGGATAATAGGAAGTTTCTACTTAGTTCAATTACATGTTTTGCCTACGTAGATTAAATTTTCCAGTAAATAAAAAGTATATTTCTGAATATTTTTTTTTAAATACTGAAGCTCTGAAATATTTTACAATGAGTTCTCTTATTTTTCCATAGATAGCATAGAGGCAAATGTGGAAAGTGCAGAAGTCCATGTGGAAAGAGCCAGTGAGCAGTTACAGAGAGCTGCCTATTATCAGGTAAATTTTGTATGCTTGCATTATTGTTCAGTTGAGCAATAATGGAACAGGCATAACAACGCATACTGAGGACTGCAGCACACCAAACAAGTTATTGAAAAGAGCTTGTGCAAGTTGGCACTCACTCAAAATTGTGCTGCAAGGAATAGATAAAGCACTTGAGTCAAAAACATGGTATTGAAATTAGCTTTTTACTTCACAGGATATATAGTCAATCTGTTCTTTCATGTAGGTCTGCTCAGCAAGTTTAAGTGTTTAGCTGTCTTTGCTGTTCTCAGGAGTTAGCAGAACAGTTAAACAAGAACAAATTCTCATGTTGTATCCATCTTGTAAGCATAGCAGCCAAGACACTGATGTGTGAAAATCCTTGCCCAGAGTCGGGGAACTTCTGGTGACTGGGATTTGCAGCACCCTTCTTCCTGACTGCTGAGTTTCTATCCTGAAGTCTGTCCTCCCTGTCCCATCAAATCTCTTGCAGTACTTCTCACTGCTGTTTTGTGTATCATATTTAATGTTTTCTGTAGGTGTCCTTCACCATTATTGTTCCTGTAGGTCCAGGTTCTGTGAAGGAATAAGGGTTCTGCTTCAGTCAGTCCCATACAGAGCTTCACTGCTGGGACTTCAGGCTTCCACACAAGATATAAAATAGGACTCTTTCAGGCTTTTAATTGGGGAGGTGCTAGAAGGCAACAAAACCAGTGATGTTTAGCACAAGAGAGGGAAAGTAGCTTTTACCATCTGACAGCATTTAATTGTATTCTCTCTCTCTGTGTCTTCCTTTACAAAGTTTAGAGCTATGTTATAAATATAACTTTGGGAGGTATTGGACATGGATGTGTTTTTCTGGATGGAGAAGAAAGTGGTTATATCAAATTAGATACCAAATTAAACACACTCAGTGTATAAGGACAGGCTGTAGTTTCCTATGATGAATAAGGTGATCAAAGGTGTAAAATCTAAGTACAGTAACTGTATATTAAATCATTTAAACTGTAGAAATGCAATAGTATTTCCAAACCAACCCAAAGTGGCCAAGGGGAGATAGTATCAGAGAACTGCTTAGCAGTTTTATTTGTCTTACCTGGAAAATCTAATTAGCTAGAGATGTTTGCCTTTCCTTTGAGGACATGGTGGTGTCCAATAGAGTGAAAAGCATGTGGTAGGTGTTGTCAAGTTGTCTTTTTGTAGCCAACTTGAAGTGAAGCTTGCCTTTTCCCTAAGAGAAGCAAAACTTGCCACAGTTGACTTAACTCCATCTCTTAGACCACTGTGCTCCTAAAACTAAAACCATTTATCTATAGGATCATGCAGTTTAAACTGCAGGTGTTCAGACTATACTGGTTACTTCTCTTGAGTAAGTATGTGCTCTAGTTTGTTGAAGTTAGTAACATTAACTTGTAGACTTGCTTTGTCTTCTTGTCATCTGTTCCTGGTGTCAGTGGCTTTTTTTTTTTTTCTTCTTTTATTAGAAGAAATCTCGTAAGAAGATCTGTATCCTGATTCTTGGTCTTGCTGTGGCTTCTATAATCATAGGATTCCTTATCTGGCAAACAACAAAATGAAATCTTCATGTGGAACCTAGTTTCATGGCAGAGATTTTTTTCCCTCAGAGCGAACAGGCTGACTAGTCTCAGAAATGAATTGACCACCCTGAGAGAGCACAAGCTGGAACTACTTCTAGTAATAGATATTAGCAACTAATGTGCAGATAACTAGTATTTGGAATTAGTGAACCATGGAGACAGTATTTATCAGTTTATATACAAATTATGTTGTTTTATGTAACTAAAATCTCGTGGTTTTGCTTTCTGTAATGTATTATTCACTGTCCCAACTGTATGCTGAAGTGTGATCAATAATTGGAGATGTCTTGTTTTTGACAAGTGGCACAACTATAACATTTTGTATGTATAGGTAACTTTGTTGGACTGGAATAAGAATGACATTCAAAGAGGGCACAACACCAATTTTCATTACCTTAATCTAGCAGTTTCTAAAGTCTCCAGTATCTGCCCCATGGTTTTATTAGTCTCCAAGTGGCTGTGGTTCTTGATTCTCTTGAAGAGAAAGATGTTCTTACAGATTTGAAAGGCAAGGAGAGATATGCATGTATGATAGTTGGAACCACTGCGTGCTGGTCAGTTTAGCCTTCAGACTTGTAACTGTGGTGTTTAATTTTTTTGAGCGTGGTTGTGGTTGTCTTTTTCCAAAATGCATCATTTGAGGACAGAATGTTCTTTGACTTAGAGTAATTAACACTGCAGCTTCCTTAGAGAAACTAGCTGGTGGTTTGTTATTGGACAAATCTCTTCTCATGCTGACTCTCAAGCACTAGAAACACAAAGTTTGGCTGCTCGCTCCTAATTGGTTTTAGAAACTTCCAGGGAGAAAATCACACAAAGATGAGGAAGTGGGCACTTAAATTTACAAGCCAGCAAGATAGATGAGTATTAGCTGAAATCTTGCTTCTTAAGAAGTACTCTTGAAGCTCACTTGTAGTGTACTAGTAAATATTATGTGTGGCTTGTGAACATCTGGTATTTTCCATTCTTTATGAAACAGAAAGTGCAGAAACTGGCTAAGTGAAATGCTAGGTTTTTCAGACTGAGAATGTCTGTGCAAATGAAAATGATCACTGGTTCCAACTGTCTTGCTAGTAGAACTGGGCAGAACGTAGCAGCCACTCTCTGCTTCGATGTAGCTCTGAACTGACATGTACTGAGGGAACAGTAATCTGTCCAAAGCCCAACGGGGTGTGGTGAATGCAGCATACTGACCCATTTTGTATTTAATCCTTATTCCATGTCTCCTGTATAATAAAGTAAATGTGAAAGCTGGGAAGGGAGTGTGTTATCCCAATTGCACAGTGGTTTGCACTATTGCGCCATCATTCCATCTAATAACCATCAATAAACACTTAAAACCCTATGTCAGAACTTCTTTATTTTGCAGTTTAGATGTTGGCATGGGTATGTTTGCAGTTCCTTCTGTAAGCAGGGTAGAAGACTGTATCAGTAGCAGCAGCTACTTCCTCCATCTTTAGTTCTTTGGTCCCTGATTCTTAAGAATGAAACTAGGTAGAAACACTAAATTACTTCCATGAGGATATATAGAACACACCAGTGCAGAGGCCTGTACTATAACTGATCACAGAAAAATCAATCTGATGCCCCAGAACAGTGTTGGGTCAACTTTGACTAGAGGTTTGACTAGAACTTGAAGCTTTTTCTGAGCCTGTATGGTAAACTCTGAGTTGAAAGTAAGGGAACTGCATATCGTTCTGCTCCTTATTTAAAATTTTCCTCCTAAATGGGAGAACCTAGTGCTTTGTATGCTGCCTGCTTCAGGGGCAGAGTCCTTGGGATGTCCCATCTCTGTATGAAAATGAACGCACTTGCCTCCTCACCATGCTTAAAAGGGAATCTGGGTGCATTTTCTGTAGGATCCATGTTCACTCTAGCCTCTTTAAGTCTTCTGGGAACTGGAGTTGAGAACACCAGTCCAGCTTGCTCGACTCGGGATTGCTGTAATCGCTTGACTCCTTTCTCCCTTTTCTTTACATTGTTGAACTTCCCAGTAGAGCTGCTGCAGAGCATGTTTTTGACAGCAGTCTTGACTAATGTACCTGAGTGTGAAAAATCACCATCAGAAACTCATCCCTCTTGCTGCAGCCTTCTGGCACTAAGTGTTCCTGGCACTCAGATGTGTTTTCTACCACTCAGAGTTGCTGGAAACTTATTCTGGGAAGTCTGGCGCTCGCTGTGACAGCCGCGAAGGGCTAAGCTTGCTCATGCTGCTTGTCGCGGTAGCTGTCCCTGCACGGTCCTTTGAGGAACAGCTCTTGGAGGAGCTGCAGCTCACTGGGATGACACTGGAGAAATGTGATTTTTTTCCCTCGTATGAACTCAATTTTCTGTACTTGTCCCCGCATTACCGGGGGTTCCGTCTGCTGTTCAGTCAAAAGTGGAAGCGCTAGAAGAGTGGCTAGATCGGGCTCTGAAAACCTGTTACAGAGGGGTTTGACCCGCACTATTCCCCCGCTGTTACACTGAACTTTTCACCGACCCTCCCTGTCAGCATCGACTGCGTCCCGCGGCCGCCGC
>NW_020799130.1:5918703-5964036 GCF_003259725.1 Athene cunicularia
GCGGGGCCTAGCAGGGGTCCGGGCTCGGGGGTGCAGCCCCGCGGGTGCATCCATCGGCAACGACCGCTGCTTCGGCTTAACGCCACACAGTGCAGCGCTGGCCGGAGCTTAGAATGCTCCCCGGAGATGTGTGTCTCTTCCCAAGGGCTTAAACAGAACGTGTGATGTGGTACAAATTAAATTTTCTGCTGGAGTTAAGTGTTCAGCATGAGAAATCCATCAGCTTGAAACTAGCCTGGGTTTTTTAATTAGTTTGAGTTAATGTCGGGGCACAGCGATGTGTTGGAGAAGCAGTTTCAAGACCGTGAGTCTGGCTGGTTTTAGAATCGTAGAAAAGTCTGCGTCGGAAGGGACCTCTGGAAATCGTCTGGTCCGACCTTCTGTTGAAAGCAGGGCCGCAGATTAGGTACCTGGGGCCCTGTTTCATTTGTTTTGAATTTTCTGACACATTGCTACATAGATCCTTGCTGTGCCCTCTTCTTCGGGTGCCAGAGCATTGATTACTGAGGGGATGCTCTGCAGTTATATTTTAAATCACACAGAAAATGACACAACGTTACAGCTGAAAAGTCCAGCACTTGTATATTTGTATGAGGTAGCTATGTATGTGCATGCATGATTGCAGTCCATAATTGCATAGTCATCTGGTTTTTACTACAGGTCCCCTACCTTTCAGTGCTTTGATGATAGTGCTCAGTGAATATGCTTTTTAATTTTGACCTGGTATATAAGTGACTGCTTTAGTTAGTAAAAACGTTTAACCCTCTCATGGAAATAATTGCTCATGTATGTTCATATTTTATTTATGCTCAACATATACAGTAACAAACATATGAGACAAGATGGTGCTCTGTAAAATGATGGCACAATAGAGTAGATAAAGCCAAAAATTACTCAGTGCTTTCTGGGTGTTCAACTTGAAATTTGAAATACGTTTAATTATTTTTCTTAGCATTTTTATACAAAGGTGCTCACAACTAGCATTATATTCAGTGGGAATTTGAATGACTTCTACCTTTGAAAGCTGTAGATTGAACAGCTGGAGAAATGTAACTTGTGAAATGTTTAGTTTCAGTAACTTGCATGCTATTGCAGAAGAATTCCTAAATACCGTGGGAAGGGGAGGGCTGTAACAACTACAGTTGTGAGGGCCTTTAGGTACATACTTTCTGGCTCTCGCTGCAAACAGGGCCAGATCTTGCAGACAGCTTTCTTCACTGGGCTGGTGCTGACCTGATTTGGTTTGAAAGCACAATCCACTGCGCTGAATGATAGAGAAATGAGGTGTAAGGGGCGTCAGGGAGATGATCCAAGCCAGGGTTTCACACCCAGGAGTAAGGGCATCATGTTCGGGTGCCAGGGCCTGCTTCATTCTGACATCTCTAAGATTTTTGATAATTTGCTTTTTGCAACCTGAATGCCCTTGTTCTAAAATTCTTCTCAGGTAAAACAAGGCTTGTACACAGACTCTCTCCTTATGCATTCTAAGGAGGCTCTTTAATTTCCCTTGTAGCTCTATTGTACCTATGCACGTTGTAATATTATAGAGTGAGTTTGGGCAAGCTGTATGTTTATACCAGTGTAGTGGCAGGCATACTCGATTCAGTTTGATCTTAGTCAAATTGTCATGTGTATGCGTGTAAATTAATATCGGTGAAAGATTTGGTTTTGTGTGGAAAATCTTAACATTTTTCCTCAACACTTCTTTTGAAACAGGCAAGCTGTTATTTCATAAGTGTAAAAAAAAACCTGCAACACAAAAACCAACCCAAAACCAACGGTATCAGGAAGCCAGTATGGATAGCTTCCAGTTAGAGTGTTTATATTCTGCTGAATAGTAAAACTGAAAATGGGGAAGTGTTAGGTAGGTATGACTGGTGGTATTCCACTGCCACATCCAGTAGAAGAGAGGAACTCTTCTACCAGGTAGATTTATTTATGGTTTATTTTCTAGTTTGTAAAAAAGTAGACTATATTTCATGTTAAAGCTTTACATGACTTCCACTGGCATCTACTGAATTACAGACTCTAGCTCACAGTTTTAAAGTATTTATTTCTTTCAGAGCAAACCAAAGAGCACACAGTTATGATATTGAGTAAGTGATGGGTCTTTCACAGGTAGGAATCTCCAGAGTGAAAAGCAACAAGCTTGGGCCAACAGTATTGTTATTTGAAGTTCTGTCTACCAGAAAGTCTCAGTATAAATGTATCCTGCAGGATCCTTGATAACTTACAGAAGCACTGAAAATTCTTCTGGTAGCAGTGTAGGTCTTTATAGGCAAGAGTTGGGTGACCAAGAAACATGGAGTTGCAGAGTCTTCGTGGTCATTAGCAGCTGCCTCTGTAGTGAATTATCTTCAATCTCATCCACCTATATTAAAATCAAAATGAGTCTTTATCTACCTAATTATTTTTCTGTCTCTAAGTAGAACTGCCTTGGGGAGTGCAAACACAGATATAATCAACAGAATTTTTTTTTTCTTGTCTTTAACTTGTTGCTTATGCTTTTGAGGTTTGCCTCCATCATTGTATCTGTTCTTTCCTAATGTGGATAGTGGTTTAGTATCGAGTTTCCAGAAAATAATTCTCTATTGAAATTCAAGGTTTTCATCAGTTTTGAGTTCTGGTTTTGATGTAGTTTTTATGCAGTTACTTCTTCATAGTCCATAAATTACAGAATACTTAGAAAATACAAAATACTTATTCTTTCATGTGTTTCTAACAGTTAAAACTAGCTTAAGACACAAAAAAATAATGCTGTCTTTGAATAAATGCACTTGCTTATACCAATACTTGTTTATGCAGTACTGTAATTCTTCCATACATGTTAACAAAGGCATGGTCTATGCATTTAAGATTGGAATAAAGTTGGAATAAGGATGTTGCCAGTACTTCCTATGGATTAAAATTTACCCATGCCATAAGATTAGAAAATAGCTTTAGATAAGTTACATTTCCTAGTTTTATTAAGACTTCTCCATATCTTATGAGGTGGGTATAGTGAGTAAAAGTAATTTCTGTGAGGTACAAATGTTCTGGGGTGTAGTTCTGAGGTGACCATCACATGTTTAATGGATATTGCCTGTCTCTCCTTTTTGTCCTGATTTAACCTGCATTTTGGATCATGAATCTTTTTTTTACTCTCTATCTTGACACACCATTAGTTGGGCTGTCAGGCTTGTTCCGGACTGTACATAAATTTGAAATAGTATGTTTTAAAGGCAACAATCATTCCTCTTCAGTTTCTCTGAGCCAAGAACAAGCTATTCCTGGCAAGGACTGTAGACAAATTTCTGGAGATGAGCTCTTGGGTTCTGGAAGTTCCACCTTGTCCTTGAAGCTGGACATGAAGGTGTGTATAGTAGTCACGTAAGCCAAGATTTTTAGGAAGCAGCTAAATTTAGGCTTCTGAGTCCACACTTAGAAACCTAAATAATTGACCTAATTTTAAACTAACACAACGGAGTTAAAGTTGTCCCGTCTATGACTTTAATAGCAATAACTCAAAATTTCTCTTTGGACTGGTCAGAACATACTTCAGTGAGGCTACTGAGCTTCAGCTGGATATAGGTGTGTGTTTTGCCAATTATCAGGCCTAGCATAAAGGACGCAGCCAGCATAAAGATGAACCAATAATTGTTTTTGATATGAAAGGGTCAGTACATGGGTGAGCACTGGGGGTACAAGAAGTCAATCAGGTTATACATAACTGACATCAATCCCACTGACCCCAACAATGACACCGCACAACCAACAATGGGGGGAATAAATGGTGACATGCAGTTTCCCATAGAAAGGATGGGAGACAACTGAGTCAACAAGCCAAACACATAAGACCAAGGAAGCCACATACTGAATCTCTACACAGCCCATGTTTACACAAGCCAGACCTGACTGGAGCCCAGTCCCAGGGAGGCAGGAGGTCCTTCCCCAACAGGGAACTCTGCACAGGGCATCCACCTCACAGACAGACACTGCCCCTGCCTGCAGGTGGTCTCAGCTTTTATCCCTAAGTGGGACACCTGGGGCTCCTTTACCCAATTTGGGCTCTGTCTGCCAGGCCGGCTGCACCCTGGAGGGAAGCTTAAAGGCAAACTCACCCCCCTCTTTGTGAAGGGCTGTGGGAACCACCCAGATGTCACCCTTAATTTGGGGCTTGGGGTTGAAACCCCAGCATTTCAGTGTGGTACCATAGTTGGCATGTCAACACTGGATCATAGCTATGTCAAAGAGATACTGTCAACTCATTTCTAAAACTTCAGTTCTGTTACTTGGTGCTTCTGGCTGGCATAACGTCCCCAAGCATTGATAGCTTTTTCTGAAATGCTTTATTTTTTTTGTTCACTATGCTCCTTCCAGGAGCGTCGGCTTTTCTTCCTTTCCTTGACTGTTTGTCACAGATTTTTTCCATTAGACTGTCATTCTGCAGTAGAGGGTTTGCCATCAGTGACAGAAATAATCTATACAGATTCCTCACAGTGTCACCCTGACGCAATGCACAGAGCAGTGGACTGCCCTGCAGAGCACAAGGTGAAGAAAATTAAGAAACACATTTTTCTAATACAGAAGAAGTCTTTTTTTTGTATGTGGTTTAATATTTTAAAAGCCTACTGCAGAACTTAGTTTTGTTCAGTGGTGGCCCTCTTAAATATTTGTCAATAATTTTAAGCAGCTGGTGACTTCTATAAGGCCAACAAATCCATACGTGTAGCTGCTATGAGAAAACCTGAACTTTACTGTGTCCAGCTGCTAGATTTTATTTTGAAGGAGATAGTTATTCAAGGCAGCGAAGTAGATGTACCATGTCTGCCAAAGGCTGACTTTGTCAGGTGAACCAGCTTTCAAGATTGTTTCTTTCAAAACACACAGGAAACAATAATTTTGGGAAGTGACAGAGGGGTTCATACAAGAACTGTGAGTGTGTAAGGAATTGACTTTGCGGAGTTGAATAGAGTCTGTGGCCTGACCCTTTTACTGTTGGGGTATTTTTTTTCATTAATTAAATTGAAAAAGTGACCACAATACTGATTAGTGACTCAAGCATGATTAGCATAGAGGCCAGAGTATTATCCAGTCCTTTTGGTATAATTTGAGGTCCAGAGCAGTAAAACCAAGATAAAATGTAGTATAAGATGGAAAATAGGGACTAAGAACAAGAAGTTCTTAAAGCCAGAAACTCAGTATTCAGACGTAAAAGGATGCAAGTTCATATTCACAAATAAATGGGCATATACACATGTACATAGGCTAATCACAGAATGACCAGCAATCATTAGTAACACATAACTGTTCAGAAATATGAATAGACTAATACTCTGCCTGATGTGTAATATTATATATCTCTTTGTAAGGTAGGGAAGTGTCAGTGCTGTTGTAGATGGTGCTGATGTAAATGCATAGTCTGCTACCTCTAGTTAATAAAAGCTCAAAGCAAACTGAAACTTGTCGTGGGAAAATTCGTTGATGAGGAAACAACAATCTTAACTTAGAGACACAACAGAGCTTTAGTTGTCTGTTAAAAGCAAAAACAACATTGGTTTTCACTAGCTAAAGTATTTTTAAAGCTGAATGGTATTGGGATTTTTTTTTTTTTTAATAGCTGAAGGGAAAGAACAAAAAAAATTAGGATGGAAATAAAAGGATTTGATCAAATAATTTAGGATGGAAGTCAAACTGCCAGAGTAACAAGGCCTCCTGGTACATATAAAGGTTACAGTCCTGTCTTCTCTTCCTCTGATTTCTATAGGTGAATTACACTTCCGACATGCCTGTTCTCTCTCTGAAAATGTAGGAATAATCTTATCAAATAATCGTTGCATTGTTGCTCACTCCTTCATCTTCATTTTCGTATTTATTTCAGTGCTATTTGAATTCATTTTTTGATGTCATAAAACCTGTGGTTCTTTCTAATCGAATATTTATGGCCCTGCTCTCAGGAATTAAATTTTGTATACAATTTTGCTATATTCCATGGAGACTTTGTTCCTGAGTAAGTAACCAAGGGAACCAGAGGGAACCAGTAAAATCTAGTTCTGTGTGGAACTGCACTGTAACAAGAAAACATACATAGTGCCAAGGTGAAGTTGGGCAGATGCTTTATTACAAATTGAATGCTTTGTTCAGTTGAAGCAGCCACATTTCTCATCAGAAATCTTCCATAAAGTACTCCTAAAACACTGTAATTTTGTTTTTGTTCAGGAAAGGTCTAGAATCATCAATTATTTTTTTTTAACTGTATTTCTTACAACTGGAAGTTTGGCAAGAATTACTGTAATGCTTCTAAGAGTAGAGGAAATCATAATTGCCTCCCATGAATCTGCATTTTTTTTTTAAAGTTCAAATTCCTTAACCATCATATTTCCTCCAGACATGACAAAGTTGGATCACAGTTATTGGTCAGCTCTTTTTTTAGCCCTCTTCTTCCTCATGGGAAGAAACTATTCTTCATGAGCTAAAATAATTACCCAAAAGATTTTGGCCATAACTTTGTCATAATGCCCCTTGTATCATCGAAATTAAGTCACCTAAACAAATTTCAGTGCTATCTTGGTCTCAGTTTCTGTGGTGTAGATGCTGTGCTTTGAGAAAGGCTTATGACTCATTTCTATCACTGATGCACAAGAGCAGCAATAACTTTGTGTTCAACCAGCATCTTGGTAAGAGGAGGATTTTTCTTTATTCTGATTTCTTTCTATACAAAAAAGCAAAAAAAGCCATACTAATGGAAAAACCCTGCCCAGATGGTTTCCTGTTATACTGTGTAGTAACCAACAATTTACACGTAAGCTTTAAGTATTCTGTCTTCTTGTACACACTCTAGGCTTTTGGCCATCAGAAAAAAAGGGATTTTATGAGCTGAAAGCTCTGTCTGGGTGGTCATATTTAACAACTAAGACAAGACCTAATCGCCACAAATTTTCTGATTTTTTTCTTTGTTACCTTACAGTTTAATTCCACAACACTGAGTAACAGTTCTTTCCACAAATTATGCAAATGTTGGAAAAGGCACTCTCCTTGTTTTCAGATCCAGGGTTTCTTGCTTCTTGTGTTTCAAGAAATAATGAATACACGAGTTTTGTGGCATTCATTAAGAGGACAAAGGGAATGGATACTTGCTTGTGTTTTTTCCAAGCTTCTGAAGCAATGTACTCTTTTTTTTTCCCTCCTTGCACGGAGCCATCCATACTGGTTATCGTCTTGTGCCCCTCTCAACAAGAGCACCAGGACTAATACAACATTGAAGATGTGCAAATACTGTATTTTTACAGTTTCTTCCTTGTGATGTCTTTGCTTTGTTAACTATCAATGACTGTTCCTCTGATTCTTTCTGAAGACAGTCATGATGGCTCTAGATCTTTCGGCGCTCCTTGTTGTGTTTGCATGGTTGAGATGGTCTGTCTCTAGCATGTACTAGCACTTAGGAGTGATTTTTATTCCCCCCACATCCCCTGGCTGTTTTCTCAAGCAGTAGTTCAGTATCATGAGATTCATTTGCAGCATTTGAGTCTGATTCAAGTTTCCTCTGTAACTGTTCTCATAAGTGATTTTTCTCATTTCTTTGTTGGCTCCTTTTTTCCAGACTGAGGAAACATCACAGAGCCCTTGCAGAACCCTGCTCTTTCCTGACTCTTGATCATTTACATTCCCTCATGTATGGTTCTTTTCCCTGTCACACTTTAATTCAACAAGACCATTTGATAATTTTGTCAAAAGCTTTTTAAAAAAATTACAGTCTGCTGTATTGATAGCCTTGTTTACATCTTCTTGGTTGTCCCGGTAATTCTGGTAGAGTGTGTGATACTACTTGCTGCCTTAAAAACTGTGGGAATTCTTTCTCTCAAGTACTATTTTTAACCATTATCTCAGTCAAAGACACAGCAAGCTGTACTAGAGTGGCTAGCCTAGGCTCCTCTTCAGTCTGTGGTGTGGTTTAAGCCCGGTCAGCAGCCAAACACCACTCAGCCACTCGCTCCCCCATCCCCAGGGAATGAATAGGGGAGAGTGTTGGAGGGGTAAGGTTAAGGACACTAATGGGCTGAGATAAAAACAATTTAATAATTTAAATAAAATTAAAATAATTCTAATAATAAGAAGAATAGAAAATATAAACAAGTAATGCACAGTGTGATTGCTCACCAGCCACTAACGGATGCCCAGCCTGTTCCTGGCTAGTGATCCCTGAGACGAGAGTCCTGAAACCACCATCCCAAAAACCCAAGTGGAGCTTCCCGATCAACCCTTACCTATCCACTGAGCATGACATTAGATGGTATGGAATATTCTCTTGGTCATTTCCAGTCCATTGTTTTGGCTGTGCTCCCCAGCCTCTTGTGTACCTGTGCACTGGCAGGACATGAGAAGTTGAAAAGTCCTTGATTTCTCAGCAGCAACTAAAAACATCAGTAAATTATCATATACATACATCAAATCCCATACTGAATCCAAAACCACAGCACTATTCTAGCTACTAAGAAGGAAGGGAAAAAAAACCCAATTAGCTCTATCCCAGTCGAATCCAGGACAGTCTGGAAAAGGAGTGACTGTTGGGTGTCTTGCATAGTGAACAAAGTCTGTAGGAGATAAATGTTTGCTCTTTTGAGGAGAAGACCTCGAGCTTGCAAAATGAAATTGATAGCAGGCAGATTTGTGGCCACATAGTGGAGAGAGTGCTTCAGTTATATGTAGGTGATCTGTGAAATTGTTTGTATAAAATTCTGTGAATGCATTGTTTACATGGGCTCTTAGAGCAATTTATGTAGAGAGCTGTTTAAACCCATAGCAGCTGTGGCTCAGGAAATCCTTGAGTTGGTAACTGTTGGAAATAGGGGGAGTATTCCTGTGAGGCACTCTATATTGGTTACTGGAGGTAGGTTTTGATTTGCAAAAGGTTCCTTATTCTGGGTTTGTTTGTTTGATCTGCCTGATACCATTCCACAGGAATGTAAAAGTTGAGTAAAGTTCTCATACAGGTGCAGCACTGCTCTCTTGATTACATAGTGCTCTGATTTTACAAGAGAAATGGTATGAAGAAACATGAATACAGGATTTTTGGACCATTGTGTAAACAGGACACATCTTATATGCAAGTTTTGAAGAGTATTGTTTTAAGGAAAGATCACCTTGCAATAAAAACAAAACCAAAAAAACCCTGAACCCAAAACCTCAACATTCCATTAGGAATATTTTGAGTATGAAAACAGTCCATCTTCCGTGTCCCTGTAACTCCCCTTCCATTGTACAGGTAGTGAACAAGTTCTGGTCTGGAGTGCCAGTCTCAGTTCCCTGCTCATGTCTCATCATCTGTGAATATGCCCACTTTCTTTTGCAAGAGGTCAACTGATATGGCAGATAAACATCAGTTTTATCCAGAAACCACATTAACTCCTTTCCCAGGACATTCAGCTCATCTTAAGTAGAATAGAAACTATTTCAGTGCTTGATTGTATTCTGTCAAACAAGACATTCTTTCAGGATGTTCATTGTCGTTTTGGGATTCTTAGAAAGGCTGAAAGGAGCAGATTATGTGTAATTCAAAGGAAGGTTTACCCTTCTTTAATCCAATAAAAATGTTTCCCTGCCATTGGAAGAACTATCACCCCCACATATTGTCATGTTTCCAGAGGATGAATATTGTTGGATATTGAAGCATGGATTAGATGATTCTAGTCTGGTTTGGCTGTTACTCAGTTCCTGTTTATCTGCTAGTTCTGCTCAGTAATACAGTTTCTACAACTCTGCAGCTTCCCGAGGAGGGGACATGGAGAGGGAGGTGCTGATCTCTTCTCCCTGGTATCCAGTGACAAGATGGCTGGGAACGGTTCAAAGCTGCATCAGGGGAGGTTTATCCTGGACAT
This sequence comes from Athene cunicularia, assembly GCF_003259725.1. NCBI lineage: Eukaryota > Metazoa > Chordata > Aves > Strigiformes > Strigidae > Athene > Athene cunicularia. The sequence continues at coordinate 5,928,558 of NW_020799130.1, forward strand.
TTGTTTTGCCAATTATTAGGCCTAGCATAAAGGACACAGCCAGCATAAAGATGAACCAAGAACCAAATTGTATTTGGTACAAAAGGGTCAGTACATGGGTGAGCGCTGGGGGTACAAGTGTCAGTCAGATTATACATAACTGATATCAATCCGACTGACGCCAACAATGACCGCACAACCAACAATGGGTGGAATAAATGGTGACATGCAGTTTCCCATAGAAAGGATGGGAGACAACTGAGTCAACAAGCCAAACACATAAGACCAAGGAAGCCACATACTCTACAGAGCCCACATTTACAAAAGCCAGACCTGACTGGAACCCAGTCCCAGGGAGGCAGGAGGTCCTTCCCCAACAGGGAACTCTGCACAGGGCATCCACCTCACAGACAGACACTGCCCCTGCTTGCAAGTGGTCCCAGCTTTTATCCCTAAGTGGGACACCTGACCTTTGGTTACTTAATGTGGGACCCCTGGGGCTCCTTTACCCAATGGCTCTGTCTGCCAGGCCGGCTGCACCCTGGAGGGAAGCTTAAAGGCAAACTCACCCCCCCCTTTGTGAAGGGCTGTGGGAATCACCCAGATGTCACCCTTAATTTGGGGCTTGGGGCTGAAGCCCCAGCATTTCAACATTAGGGAGTATTTCTTTATTGAGAGGATGGTCAAACACTGGAACAGGCTTCTTAGAGAGATGGTGGATGCCCCAAGCCTGTCAGTGTTTGAGGCATTTGGACAGTGCCCTTAATAACATGCTTTAGCTTTTGGTCAGGCTAGATGATCACTGTAGATCTCTTCCAACTGAAATAGTCTGTTCTATTCTACCAGTTTCCCAGTCAGAACTTGACTTTACTCTATGCAGTTTTCCACATTACTCCCGAAATATGCATTAAAATTGGCATCATCAGTAGATACCTTCCTTTCTCAGATGGTGAGGGTAGTTTAAGCAATAGATTGATAAAACTGGTAAGTGTAGAAAACTTGTATTTAATACCTCTTAATGCTTGGCTAAATACCATCTGGGTTTTTCAGTTTGTTACTTTTTTTTATCAATTCTCATAAACTTTTTCCTTCTGACATTTCTTTGAATTCCTTGGACTCATTCTTAGTGAAGAACAGCTCTACTGTGGGATGTCTTCTCACCTCTTCTCTGATCCTAAGAATTAATTTACTGATACTGTTATGTTCTCCTTGCCAGTCAGCCTTGTTAATTCACTGGAAGACATCTTTTCTCCCAAGTAAGCCTTTGGTGATTCAGTAGGCAGGCTAAGCATATGTTGGCTCACTTAAACTTACCAAACTAGTTATCATTAACAGTTAGTCCACTTGCAGGTCTTATTTTAAGGTTACTTGCAGAATGCTGACCTGTAGAGAGCAGATGTTCAGGCAGTAGGTGCTGTGATACACAATCTGGAAGGCACAGAACAGCTGCTTGTTTCTCTTTTTCAAACACAAGCACTGGTGCTGGAGCCAAGTTCTGGTGTGAGATCATTTGTCTTGGAGCAGTGCTAAGCTGGCTATCCGTACGTGCTCTATGGAGAGGAGAATCTGTTGATATCAAGTAATTCTCCATCCTTTAGAACAGTGTAGGAAAATTAATTTAGTGGATATTTAGCACGTTAGTTAGTGGGAGAGGACATTTTTTTAAAATATTGGAGATAAGTGGGGAAAAAACTGCTCTCTAACAGCACAGTACCAGTTTTCTAACAGACTTTCTTCTAGCATTTTTTTGCAAGAAATTTCCTTTCAATATTTAATTTCCTTGATGCGTGAGTGGAGGGATGTGATGGGGCAGAGCATGTGAAAGGTGGTTGATACTTCCAAATACAGCCCTTACTTCTGAACTTTGGTGACTCTCAAGCAAATCCTTTTTGAATTAAAACTAGAAAATCTTTCTACTTTTTTCATTAAAAGGCTTTTCAAGAATCAAACTTTATCAGACTAAACTGTGACATTGATTTAACCTGTTCCAAAGTGGTTTTCTACCAGAAATTATTTCTGTGAGTTTGTTTTGATGATGTCATAATCAGTATTTACAGCCTTACTTTGTTCAGTGTTTTGCAGGCGTAGGTAGATAGGGGAAGTAATGTCTACAAAGGATTCTTGGTCCAAAAGAAGCCAGAGAATAGATAAATCTTGTAAGCACCTTAATTCAGAGCTGAAGGCATTGTCTTGTGCTACTGATGAGCTTTTTTTCTGTGTTCAAAATAAAACTGAATGTAAAAGCAGAGTAAAAAGTAACAGCAAGGGTGAAACTAAAAGTAGAGGGAGTAATGAAAACTCAGAGGTTGTATATGTCAAAAGATGGCCATCAGACAGGATTTGGTTTACAGAATAGGAAAGTGGTTCTGCTTAGAGCACTTGGGAGCTTTCCCGTGACCTAACAGGTATGTTGAGGATGTTGCTAAAATGTTTTTAGGACAGGCTGACTGTTGAGTATCCAGGAAGAGATCACTGAAAAGAAAAGCAGAGGCCAGAATGAGTAAGTAAATAGACTTGCTTGTAGAGTTGATTTGTTGAAAGGTTCACTATTTGGAAGGAAGAAAAAAAAAAAAAAAAAAAAAAAAAAAAAAAGGTGGAGGAAGCAGATTTTGTTAGGCAAAAGTAAGGAAGGCAAGCTTTGTGAAAATTATCAAAAGTTGTGTAACAGAGTAACTGTAACATGACAATTTCAGTGCAGTGGAGAAAAACAAGTGTGCCAGTGCTCAGGGGCAAAAGGAGGAAACGCTGAGAAGTGGACACGAATCCTTGCATGAAACCTGGTTTTCAGTGAAAAATGAGCACCAAGACCTGAGGGGAGCACACGACGAGACAGCAATACTCAGGTGTAACCTGGCTGTGTGATCCTAGAGCTGTAGATAAGAGAAGCTCTAGGATCCGAGCTCTACTGGAGAGCAACTGGAAGAGTCAATCCTTGTAGAACTCATCAGACATTCTGTATCTTCACTGGGAGCATTTTTACTTCCTGGTCTCTCCCTCACTCCACTGTAATCCCATTTCACAGAATTACAGAATTGTCTAGGTTGGAAAAGACCTTGAAGATCATCCAGTCCAACCATCAACCCAACATTGACAGTTCCCAACTCCACCAGATCCCTCAGCACTAAGCCGACCCTTCTCTTAAACACTTCCAGGGATGGGGACTCCACCACCTCCCTGGGCAGCCCATTCCAACACCTAACAACCTGTTCTGCAAAGAAATGCTTCCTAATATCTAGTCTAAATTTCATCTATTTTGAGGGAGCAGCCACCATTTTAGCAGATTGCCCTGGAGCTTTGCATCCTCTGCTTTTGCTGCTGCTGTTTGTTTATCCATAAGAATCAATATCGGCCATATCCGTTCTTATCCGCAGTCTTAGAGAAGGGTTTGGTAAAAAAAATTGTGAAAGTCCCAACTGGTATATTCAAGAAGGGCCAGAGAGAGCTCTGAGCAGGCTGGTATAATGGATTTGGAACAAGAATGGAAAATGCTTGTGCAATACTTGAGAAAGGAGCGCAGTAGAAATAATAGAGGACTATATGGAGTTACCTAGGAGAGCATATGTATAGTAACCAGGTGACCTGGGGACACAGAAGAAACTTTCAGATTGTAAGGCATGTCCCAGCAACGTTAACATCTGTATTTAGCCCCCTCAAACAACTTCAATTACAAGTGACCTTTCTTCTCCAGCCATGCTGAGAATGTTACTACTCATTGTGGCTGTTCTCTTGGCTTGCTCCGTGCAGTGAGCAAGCAGGAATCGGCAATGTGATCTCCTCTGCGGTTGTTCTTCAGAAGGGCAGCAGTGCAGCTGAGAACTGGGTCACTGCTATTGACTGGAAAGTCGGTCCAGCCATAGAGACAAGCAGCAGTGTTATTACCGGTGGAGAAGTACTAGAGGTGCAGATTTTTAGAACATCTGAGCAGAGAAAGATCATTTGCTGTCAACAGCCAAAGATTCTATGTAGTGAAGGGCAGCATATTGATACCACAGTAGTGTCCTGGTTTTGGGGAGGGTTTTAAGTTTTAAAAGTTAAAAGTTTACTTAAGTATGTAACTTAGGTTTGGACCTGGTTTTAAGTACCAAATATGTTTTTGATGCTGTGAATCCTCATGGGTTCTCCTGCATATTAGCATCATTTTGCTATGCGTTGCCGAGTCCCACGTGCCTCTGTGCTCCCTTTGCCCAAGTGGGAATGATGCTGACGGGTGAATCTGCCTCACAGGAGATAAGCAGGGATGGAGGAGCTGAGCTGCTCTTTGTTTGAGAATTTGGTAGAGGGTTGTACTGTCATAGGGTAGGGGTCCCTCTGCCATATAATACTGTAGTTTCTTCCGTGTTGCCTGTGTTGGTAGAAAAGTTTGGTTATAGGGTGAGTGTGGAGGAACAATGGCTGTTGGCCAACATTTTTATAATATTACAGGTGTGTGTGAAAACCCTTTCAGGTTTTTTGCCATTACCAGTCCTAGAGGGGAAGGATGGTAGAAGTTTCTGTTCCTCACAGCAGCTAAGGGTAGCAGGCTACTGTTTTGAAGGTAACTTGAGAAAACAGAGCCCTTGAGCAGGCCCTTAAGCAAACAGTTCCAGCCTATCCCCTTCTCTAGTTGTTAACTTCTTCCTGGCTTTGTATCATGTTCTCCTAGGAGCTGCTCTATTCACCTTGTAAATTAGTTTTTTTTTTCATTTGGAGTGTAAAGCATGAAGTGCCCCCAGTCCCATTAGCTTAACTCTTCTGTAAAAAATCATGTTTTATGTATTGTCAGAAGGAATCTGCAGAGAGGATGAGAAAATTATGATATTTTCATATTTTTCCCAAAATAATTTTGCTTACATTTGTGTAGGTTAGGTCTGTAGCTCTAATAGAGTATTAGCTCTAACACTAATAAACTTTTTATTAACTTATTTTGATATTACATTTTCCTTTTTTTATTTTTCAGGGCAGGGAAACCGCCACCAGGCTTACATCTGGATGTAGTCAAAGGAGACAAACTCATTGAGGTATGAAAATAGGTTTTGTCTGTATTTGGTGTATCGTACACATAGGCACCAGCAGTAGAACATTTTCCAGCATCTTCCACACTTACAAATATTTCCTTTCTCTCTCATGTTCTTTATCTTCAAATCAGTTTTACTCTGAAACTTCAGAATGAAGTGAGTTTTCCCTTGCCTGTGCTCTAAGGCTGTCTCATATTGTGCAGTGCTTCCATCAGTTATCTCCAATTAGATGCACTGTTTGAAAGGATACAAAACTGCAGTGCTCAGCTAGCAAACAATGACACTGAGATTCCTCAACATTAAACCTGTCCTTGTAAGAGATAGCATAAATAAAATGTTTGTAGCAACAATGACACTGAGATTCCTCAACATTAAACCTGTCCTTGTAAGAGAGAACATAAATAAAATGTTTGTAACTTTGCAGTGCCTCCTATCTTCCCAACTTAATTTTGGACCAAAGTTGACATTTTGTTTCCTACAAAATACTTAAGTAGGAAGTATCAGACTGCAGCCCGATGGCACCTTGTCTTAGGAACTTTGGGAGCAGAAACGCGAATAACATGGGAAAAGAAATCTCAAATACGAAAGAGTGAGAGTAAAAACTCTTCACTTTGTACTGCTTGTTTGAGAAACTTTTTATTTTGTGTTACAGTAAGGTTAATTAGGCATCCTGTATTTTACAAGATTGTTGCCCTGTCCCACAGTATGAAATACAGTATGATTTTTCATCCCATATTTTGGATCCATGAACAGTGTTGTGATTAGCTCAGATGCAATGAGCTATTTTTATTACAGCAAAGGAATTTGTCTGATGTACACCACCTAATTCCCTCTTTCATATTTTGTCTTATATCACACTAACGGTAGTAAATTAAAAAAAAAAAAGAAAGGCTCTTTAACATGGTTGTCAGAGAGGACCGAAGCCAGTGAATGTATTTTAGCTGTGGAGACTCCTAACCTGCAATTGACTGAAACAGAGGAATGTTTCTGGGCAGCAAAAGTTTGCAAAATTGAGCCAACTTTTATGAACAGAAACATGGAAAATTAATAACTCAGTGTAGATCAAGAAAGATTTAGGTAGCTTAAAATCTTGGCTGTTTTTTAATGTATGCTACCACAGGAGCATCAGACACTATTAAGTGTTCCTTCTGGTGTCTAGCAGGAGAGATGCACTATTCAGAATTTGTTTAAGCTGCCAGAATATGCTTTGCATATAAGAGATGTCACAAATAGGTATCTCACAAATAAACTTGTGTTTTCCCGTGCCAGAAACCAGTAGAATGAGGCTTTTCTTTATAGTCCATTACTGTTGGTTTTACAGGCTGTTTGAAGAGTGCTCTTACTCTGGATTTAAAGACACAGAAAATTGGCAAAGCCAGTCTCGACTTGAAGTCTTTGCTGAGCCTTAATTTGAAAGGAATTAGATTCTAACACACATTTGCTGCATCTTCACAGGAGCTCATTAGTTGACACAAGACGTGGCCAAGTTGGTTCGTACCAGCTGCTCAGGCTATGCTGGGGCTGTTCTTCACTGGCTCTTTCTGGACACTGCAGCTTTCCAACCCTTCGCATTGTTTGTGTTCAAACTGTGGACCATGTATTCAGATTCTCATGGTACTGTTACATCTTCAGAATAATTCTGAGAGGTCAGAGAGCTGTAGTAGGACTGCTGCTCAGCTCAGCCTCTCACTGCCCTCCTAGCAGTAGCATCTGTGGTAAGGATTGTACTGGCACTGCGTTTTCCAGTATTTCTTTCAGGCCATGTGATGAGATTCAGTGAGCAAAGCCAAATGGCAGTGACTGGGTTTTGTGGTATGTGGCAGGTGGTCAAACATAATGCAGCCTTCCCACCTGAGAGACCTACTCTGAGATGAGATTTTTTTGTCATGTTTCTTTTGGATTTTTGAGCATGGAGAGAGAGCTTCAGCTTTGGAATGAGAGTTTATATGCAGCTTTCTGCTGCATTAATCCTCAGGTGTTAGGCAAATATCTGTTATGGAAGTCCTAGCCAGGACTGGAAAAAAAGCAGCAAAATGCCACATGAAAGCTGAGGATGCACCATTGGTTTTGGCAGTGGATGAGCAAACTTAGTGTTGACGGGTTGACAGGCAGCAGTATCGTCCTGATGGTGTCAGGCTTTGAGGCTGTGCTGCCCAAAGCTTTTGGACCTTCAGGAGGCCCAAGTTGGCTTTGTAAGCCTGGGGTCTCTGTCTGCATTGGGGAAGCGGGTGGTACAAACGTCCTGTTCCCTCTTCCTGCCATCAAATCTTGATAACCTAAAAGAGGTTCTTTTTGCTGCCTTGCAGACCACTGCTAACAGCCTTTGCTAGTCTGCTATCCAAGGACTCCGAGGTTCAGCAGAGGTTGTGATCACACAGAGGTTACAGCATGACTGCAGAGTGTGTGTTTTACCTCCTGAATATCTGATGTTGACTATCACCGTTCTCTGAGATGAGAGAGATCCAGCTTGCCTGCCATTCAGTGTGTAATATGTGTGCTGACCGCTGGTGACCAGGCGCAGGCACCCACGTGTGTAGCAGAGGCCTGACTTGCTGTCGTACTTTGGTCTGGTGAAGTAAGAATCAAAGAGCTGGCTTGGTGGGAAGTTCTAGCAGACTGTGTCACATAGGGTGCATTCCTGCTATTAGGGTTGTGTTGTGGCTTTGCACACTGTATATAGGTGATGAATTCAGTCCTCTAGACTGTGGTGGTTACATGAAACAAGGTACTGTGTGGGTATGTATGGCATCTGTGCAGCAAATAAACAGCATTTGAGTGTGAGCCATCTGTTTCTCTGTTCGGTATATGTGGCAAATAGTTGTTCAGTTTTGTCTTTTATGATAGACAGCAGTCACCAGGAAAGAATGTTCTTAAATCTTGTGAATTACTGGGCACTTGATACTAACCGAGCCATCTGTATCCCAGGTCTTTTGCAGAGGTCTGAGGTACACCTTGTGATTGCTGGGTCTGAAAAGTGCCACATTAAAACAGGCCATGAAGTGTTTAAGCTCAGTGTATAAAGGATGACACTGGGTTATAACTCAGAGGCACAGAAAATTTTGGAAACATTATCTTGAAAGCAAAGGAAATAAAATTAGTTTCTCTGCTGATGGTTTGTTGCAGTATTTCCTATTTATGAATTCATTTGTGTCTTTGCAAAATCTCTTGATATGCTGACAAGTAAGAATGGTATTGTTTTCTGTGTAACGAGTGCAGATGAAAACTTACAGGACACTTCTGTTTTCAGTTGTGGACAAGAATGAGAAATTGCTTGACCAGTTTTTATGGTACTTTAAATTGTGAGATAACGGCTTGTGGAGCGGAGCACTGCAATGTGGAGTAATGAATCAGCTTCTGAAGATCCACTTGTTTGTGTCAGAGCTGTGTTTACATGGGATTTTTTTCAAATATGCAAGAATAAAAGAGAAAATTAGTGCTTGTCTCTCTTACAGAATGAAATCATAGAATTCATGAGTACAAAGGTACTGAATTTAGGAAGATTCAGATTGCTGAATTGAATGAGTAAGGTCCTGTGTAATATTGGACAGACATCCATTGCTATGAAATTGAACCCTCAGAAAGTCTAACCAGCATTTCTCAAAAGATGTATTGTAACAAATGCTATGGTATTCACAGATGAACAGCTGGATGAAACAACTGTAATCTTAAGGGAAGATATCAGTGAGACTAATAGAATGATAGCTGTTGATTAAGGCTTCATTTTGCCAGTTATCAGGCCTAGCATAAAGGACACAGTCAGAATAAAGATGAACCAAGAACCAAATTATATTTTATACAAAAGGGTCAGTATGTAGGTGAGTGCTGGGGGTACAAACAAGTCAGATTATACATAACTGACATCAATCTCACTGACCAACAATGACACCGCACTACCAACAATGGGTGGAATAAATGGTGACATGCAGTTTCCCATAGAAGGGATGGGAGACAACCGAGTCAACAAGCCAAACACATAAGACCAAGGAAGCCACATACTCTACAGATCCCACATTTACAAAAGCCAGACCTGACTGGAGCCCAGCCCCAGGGAGTCAGGAGGTCCTTCCCCAACAGGGAACTCTGCACAGGGCATCCACCTCACAGACAGACACTGCCCCTGCTTGCAAGTGGTCCCAGCTTTTATCCCTAAGTGGGACACCCGACCTTTGGTTACTTAATGTGGGACCCCTGGGGCTCCTTTAACCAATGGCTCTGTCTGCCAGGCCGGCTGCACCCTGGAGGGAAGCTTAAAGGCAAAATCACCTCCCCCCCCTTTGTGAAGGGCTGTGGGAATCACCCAGATGTCACCCTTAATTTGGGGCTTGGAGTTGAAACCCCAGCATTTCAGGCTTGCAGGGAAAAGCATAACAAAAGTGTGCTAGCATGAAGAATGTACAGAAGAGATTGATCTGTTCAGGTAGAGTAAAAAAAAAGAAAAAAAGATTGAAATAATATTCAACCAGAAAGGACTGAGGAAACCATGTTTTAGTTCAAGCTCTTTATCAGTGACTTACACTTTCTGGTTAATTCTGAGGGAAGGGTCTTGTGAAAAGCAGCATTTGTAAAGAAGACAGAAAATGTTAGTTAACTAGCCAGGCAAGAGCAGAATCTAGTGGACTGTTTCAGCATATTTCTTTCTTGAGTTTATCTAAGTTACACTGAGGCTTTGAGGTAAGTTATTCCCCACCAGACACAGATAGATTCAGAGGAGACACCTACATCTTTTAGAAGTCCCAATTGGAGAAAATCACTTGCATTTTGCATTTACACCCTATTTATCACCAGATAACGTACTTGAAGGTGGATTGCTAATTAAGCTGTGATTTTCATCTTACCAAATGAGACGTGGACTCATGGAGAATATTTTTTTTTTGGTACTTTAAGTATTGGTGCTCTTATGGATGTTCTGCCAGCCTATGTGTCACTGAGGGTACTGATGAAGTTCTCATTCTATCTAGCCATTTGTTTTAACACAACTTCTTGAAATTTATTATCTTGTAGTGCTGGTTGAGAAGTTATTTGGTTTAGTAGTGGGAATTGGGAGCTAATATATACGCACAAATTGTTCACCGAAATCTTATTTTAAGAAAGCAGGCCAAAATATGTAAGTCAGTAGATTTCACAAAACATTTACTCTCATGAAATCATGCTTAAAATGTATACCTTGAGTTAGTTGGGAATAAGACATTGGCAGATTATTACCTAAGGGACCAGTTAATTGTAAAGTCATCATGATATGTATGAGTATAGAGTTGAGTTGTTCCATTAATTCTTCTAGTGACCTAAAAGAGAGCATAAACATAAGTAAATAAATTACTGAATAACAGATTATGAGAACTTGCTGAACAATGAGAAATCCAACCTAGAAGATGTCAAACACATCTGAGGGGGGAAAATCTGAAAAAAATCATGAGGAAGTGTCATCTGAATGCAGCAGTGTAAAAGCCTTGAAATTAATAATTGGTGGGCAGGTAAATAGAGGTAACTTTGCAAGGTGATTTGTAGTAGAAAATAAGGTCCATGTGATTTTTATGCTTGCAGATAAGGCAGAGGAATATAAATACTGGGTCTTATTCCAGGCTGTCTCATTTTTTGGATGACTTGGTAGTGCCACTGTCTAGGTGCTCATTGCATCAGTTTTCTGGTAGCTCAGAAAAATCCTGAGCTGAGCATGTGGTTTATACAGCTGGCAAAACTGAGGAGCAAACAACTGATTGACACGAATGCTGCTGCCAGAAAGAGAGGTCCTGCCTCATCACCCAGCCCAATAATCCATTGCTTCACTAGAGCCAGCTGGGATGTGCTTCTGACTGAAGGCAAAGTGATTCAGTCCACTAAGAGAGTAGAAGTCGAACACAACAAAAAAGTGCTTTGCAAGCTGAAAACTTTGCTCAGGCGTGTGGCAGTGCGATTGAGGAGAGGATTGTATAGCTGGGAGTGGGAAGGGGGGAGAGGGGAGAAATCCTTGTGCTCTAGCAGGCAAGACATTAATTCAGCTCAAACCATCTTAGGAAAGCAATGCTTTCCTGAACCAAGATCTGTTTTTTTCTGATGGAAAATGTGTCATCAACATTCCCTTGATCATGCTATTGAAACGTTATGTGTGGGCTTTGGTAAATGTTTCAGAAAGCAGGAGAAGCCATCTGTTAACAGATCTGTAATGCATTGACAGCCTTTGACTTGTGCGGCTGGAAGCAAGAAAACACAGGTTAGATTAAGATCTTCGAGTACGGTGAGAAAGAAGGCTGCACTGCCTGGGTACGGTTAGGCACAAGGAGTTCCTTTCAGCAACACTGTTGATAGAAATATGCGGTGTACATTGTGGGACTGTGTGAACATGTTCCTTTGCTTTTCAGAGGTAGTTTATGTAACTGATATTACAATATGTAAGATCTTGTTTTAAGAAGAGGTTAGAACTAGGATTAATTAAGAAGAAATGCCTAAAATTAATGGTTTACTTGAATAGACTAATACAGATTCTTATCACAGTACATATTCAATGAAGTTTGACATCTTTGTTATAAAGGTCTTAAATCTCCTGTATGTCCATTTCTATAAAGAAATAAAGTTTTGCTATTATGTATGGGACTGGAGATCATTTAACAGATTTCTGGCTTAGACAAGGCTCAAGGTCATCTGCATTGAGGAATGTGTAAAAATCATTGGGAGCAGATGTGAGAGGTGTCTCTTGTATGAGACAGTCTCATCCTTTGAAGGATTAGTCTAGTATTGGCTGATAAAGAATGATATAACTGGGATTCTCCCATATTCAACTGTTGTGATTTTACAAAGAAAAGATTTGAGTTTCTGTACTTGTCAGACAACTGAAATATTGATTAGCTGTTGATGCTTTGTTTTGAACTTGCTCTGTTTATCCATGTTCTTGATTTTTGTCAGGAAGATCCAAAAGATTATAGGAGTCTAATATGCTTCTCTGTTTGATATTCTACCTCAGAAGCTCATCATTGATGAGAAGAAATACTATCTCTTTGGGAGAAATCCTGATCTGTGCGATTTTACCATTGACCACCAGTCTTGCTCCCGGGTCCATGCTGCCTTGGTCTATCACAAACATCTCAAGAGGGTTTTCCTCATAGATCTAAACAGCAGTAAGTAGTGTGACATTTAACCAGATAGAAGTACAATATTTCAGTGCTTAAACGTTTCTGAATCTGAGACACTTTTCTGTTGTTTTCACTGTGTGGATAGATGACTATAATCTGAATTAGCATCCTAGTGAAAGATTGGCAAGGGTTAGGAGCAAAGGAGTATTTGCTCCAGTCAGCTTACATCTGCTTCCCTTGGTATTTAAAACAACATTTCTAGGCTCTTAAGAGGCTAAGGGGGTGGAGGAGAGTGACTTGGCCTTCCCTTCACAGTTCTAATGAAGCTTTCTCTTCTGAGGGTGGCTTCCCAAGATCGAAAACCTGACATACTGTTTTTTCCACTGAGGGAATGATTCCAGACATGGTGCATTGGGACCTACAAGAATTCAGAAAGTAAATGGTGTTTGTCATTTATTTCCATGACTTTTTGAGGACTCCTGGTGTGTGTTATCTTAGTTCATGAAATGGTAGGTAAAATGTACATTGCTAATGTTTCAAGTAGTACCTCAGTGATTTGTATGTGAGAGCAACCATGTACAGTTTCTGAACTTCTCAAGCCTTGAACTTGAATACTGTGAGTCCAAGCTGATGACTAACAGGCTAATGTGCATTTTGATGTTCTCAGCACATGGCACATTCTTGGGTCATATCCGTTTGGAACCTCACAAACCCCAACAGATACCTATTGATTCCACGGTTTCATTTGGTGCTTCTACACGGGCATATACTCTGCGAGAGAAGCCTCAGACACTGCCATCAGCTGTTAAAGGAGATGAGAAAATGGGCAGTGAAGATGAAGAGCTCAAGGGCTTGCTGGGCCTGCCAGAGGAGGAGACAGAACTTGATGTGAGTACGATGGCATGTTGTACCTAAATGGCATTTCCAGCTAAACAGATCATATTCCCCACTGGTTTGCTTACATTCAGGTTCTTAATTTCTTGGCCTTGAAGATAGTCTGAGGTGTCTTCTGTGGGCAGATAACCCCAAACCATCCCACCATGATAAGCCTATGATTGTGCTGCTTCTCAGAATGAATGACCTACTGTCCTGGTTTCAGCTGGGATAGAGTTAATTTTTCTTCTTAGTAGGTAGAATAGTGCTGTGCTTCAGATTCAGCACAGGGTTTAGTATGAGAAGAGTGTTGATAATACACTGATGTTCTCAGTTGTTGCTAAGAGATCAAGGACTTTCCAACTCCTCATGACCTGCCTGTGTGCAGGTGCACACGAAGCTGGAATTGAGCATAGCCAGAGCGCTGGACCCAAATTGGCCAATGAAATACTCCATATGTGATAGTTTAGGCCCTGCCGGGACCAGAGACCACATTGCCGTTGTCTCTCCCCCACCCTCGGACCAAGTAGGGCACAAACCCCGGGGTTAAAATAAGGAGAAATTTAATACAACAGTGTAATAAACAATCTGAACAACAACAATAGCAATAATAACAACAATAAACAGTAATAACAGTAAACAAGACAAAAGATACACAGAGAAATACTGCAGTGAACACGCTAGCCCGGAGCGCATGCTTGCCACAACAAAAGCCACAAAAGGAAAGCTTCCCGCGCTGCCCCGCCAGACCTGATGTCAGCATGGTATCAATAATCCGGCTGGAGATCACTTCCCCCTGCTTGGGAGAAACTTAACCCTATCCTAGCTGAACCAGGACACCGTATCATGTAGCATCATGCTCAGTATATAGAGGTGGGTCAACTGGGAAGGAGGAGGTTCTCCCTTGCTTCTGGGATTGTGGTTTCAGGATCTTGTTTTTTTGGGATCACTAGCCAGGAACAGGCTGGGTATCAGTCAGAGGGTGGTGAGCGATCACATTGTGCATTACACCTTTGTACTTTCTATTATTGGTATTGTTTTATTTTCTTTCCATGATTAACCTTTACCTCATCAATGTCACCTGCACCCTCTGGGCAGGGGAGGATGAGTGAGTGGCTGTCTGGCATTTGGTTGCTGGCTGGGTTTATAAACCAACACCTGGTAATCCTTCTAGTCCAGTGGCCTTCTCACAAAGCTTTGCCAGGGAGTACATGTTCTCCAACAAACATTACCCCAGGTCAGGGGTGATTTCCCACACTGTTCCCCGTTGCCAGGTAACAGTGAATGCTGCCCTATTTCCTACAGTTAGATAGTGAAGAGGGGGTATGTGGCATTCAGGGGATTGCTGAGGTTGGAAGGGACCTCTGGGATCATCTAGTCCAGCCCCCCTGCTGAAGCAGGCTCAGCTGGAGCAGGTTGCCCAGGATGGTGCTCAGTCAAGTTCTGAATATCTCTGCAGAGATTGCACAACCTCTCTGGGCAACCTGTCATAGCGCTGGAGCACTGTCTTCCCAGGGGTCTAAAGACAAAGCTGAACAGTCTGCTGTGGTCTTTTGATATGCACAATCACACGATTAAATCAGACTTCACACACTAGTTGCTTAAACTATTTTGTCTCCAAATTTGTTATTAGAACCTGACAGAGTTTAATACAGCCCACAACAAAAGAATTTCCACACTAACCATTGAGGAAGGGAACTTGGATATTCAGAGACCAAAGAGAAAACGGAAGAACTCCAGAGTGACATTCAGTGATGATGATGAAATCATCAATCCCGGTAAGTAGTTTGCTTTTATCTTTCCAGTAATTCCATAGGGATTCCAAGGCCCTCTTTCCAGTATTCCCATGGGGATTCCTCATGGCAGCATGTGGATCAGGAGAACAGAAATTGGGCAGTCAATATTTGGGATCTGCTATTTCAGAGATGCTGCCATCTGGCTCACTTAAGTCTTTGAGCTATCTCTGTTTCTTTTCTACCTGTAAAATAACTGCATGATTTGTCCAGGACAGGGATATCACACTCAGCTTCATTGTTTAGAATTCTGTGAGATGTTGGAAAAATCTCATGGGTCCAAAACAAGGAAAGTGTTTTAAATATTTTGCCTTCTTTAGAAGCTAAACAGGAATTAAACTTGTTCGTTTTTCATCTGTCCCCTAATGCTTTCCTTACCTGTTGCCTAATGGATATCTATCTCAAGCTCAGAGGTTCTTTGCTATTTGTCTGCATATCTGAAACAAGTCATGCTGATTCAAAATGATGCTTTTGAAGATGTATCCAATTCTTAATTAGTATTTTTTCTCCCTTAGCTGTTTTACATTAATGGCATTGTTATTAATGATATTTTATATGGATGATATTCCTGTTAAGAAGAGTAGCTTATTAATGAGCATGTATTTTAAAATATAGTCTGGAGCTAGTTTCATTTGGCAGTGTTTACCACCCAGAATAACCATTTTGATTCATAAGGTGCTCAGAACATTCTAATGTAAACAGCAGTCATTCACATTACAAAAATGATACTTTTTTCAGACTTTCAGAGTCTCTGTATTGAATTCTTCTGACTCTGCCTTCAAGGTCCCCCAAGGACTTCTGGGGCTACCGGTGTGCCTTGTCAGCAGCAGCTCTCAGCCCATAACTCCAGCCTGTCTGCTCAGTGCAGACTGACCCTCCATCTGTTCCCCCTCCCCGTTCTCTGGCAGGGTGGGAGCCTTTACCAGAGTATCTGATAAGCCCACCCCGAGACAAAGCCACTGGGTGTCCCCTGAGCTCCTCTCTGTTCAGGTTTGTGCTTAGTGAGAGCTGTTAGAGCACTGGCTTTGAGAAGGAAGGTCCGTGTACCAGTTCTTCATATAGGTCCCTTCACCTGACAGATGTTTTCTCTTTTCCTGTGTGTTTACTGAAGGCTTCACTGTTCTTGCCTTTACAGAGGATGTAGACCCTTCTGTTGGCCGTTTCAGGAACATGGTACAGACAGCAGTAGTCCCTGTCAAGGTACAGAGTAACTCCCAACTTTCTAATTAATACATTACATTGATGAACTGACTTTATGAATTACACCTTAGAAACGTAATGTTCTGTGGTGGAAAGTGTTTATTGTTAAGCAAAAGTCATGTTCATATTTCACAACTGTCTGTCTCTTTTTTTTAGCAGATTTGACCATTTTCCTTCAAGTCCAGCTTTAACTCTTTACTTTAATAACACATGAGATCAGTGGCAGTTTTTTTTTCCTCCCAAAAAGAAACACTTTCCAGTGATTCAGTATGGTAGTTCCAGGCATCAGTTAAAATTGTGGGAAGTGTGGAAATAGAAAGTAAAAATGAGATGTTGTTTGTTTAAATACTGGAAGTGCTAAAGATTTCATAAGGTTGTCTACTAGAACTAGCAGGGTTAGGCTCTGAAATGCATGTGTTGCCAGTGCTATATTTAATTTGAATATGCTAGGAATAGGAAACACTTGCAAAACTTCAGGGTAGCTAAGCAACAGTGTAATAGCAATTTCACTTGTTGCTGGTATACAAGAAATAGTGGATATGGAAAAGGATAATTCTACATAAACCCCAGACTGCAGAAGAATGTTGAGCAGGAGCTAGACAAAATCACACAAATGATCTAGAAGTTGCAGTTTCTTAGTGTGGGGGAAGGAGGGTCTGTGTTGCTTGACTAAAGACCTACTCAGTCTTGCATTCAGGACAAGCTCAAGACTGGCAGCCCTGTATAGGAGTAAAGAGGTGCTCAGACCTGACCCAAGTTAAACCTGAGCTTCAACATCTGTCACTCCTTCCTGCACTGTGCACCTTTAAGAGTTCATTATTAACCAGTTTTCAAGGAAACTCGGAAGAAATCCTCTGCGACAAAGATTGGGACGTGGTCTCTAATATATGTGGCTGGTCTCGGTGTCTTTTTGGGGAAAATGGCATTGGCATCCAGTTTAAATAGTTTGCTTGGTTTGTGTATTTTGAATAATTCTTTAAATACTTCCATCTACAGAAAAAACGGTTGGAGAATCCAGGCTCATTGACCACAGATGATTCTGCATCACGACGTATGCAAAACTTCCCCTACAGTGGAGGATTATATGGTGGTTTACCTCCCACTCACAATGAGGCAGGTTCCCAGTCACATGGCGTCCATGGGACAGCACTCATTGGTGGTCTGCCAATGCCCTACCCCAATCTTGCCCCAGATGTGGACTTGACTCCTGTTGTGCCCTCAACAGTTAACATGAACCCAGCTCCAAACCCTGCTGTCTTTAATCCTGAAGCTGTGAATGAACCCAAGAAGAAGAAATATGCCAAGGAGGCATGGCCGGGAAAGAAGCCAACCCCTTCCCTACTGATCTGAGTTGGGGTTTGTTGAGGGAGGGTGGGAGTTATGAACTCCAGAAACTGTTTATGTGCAGTATCGTCTTTTTAAAATTTCAATGGCCTAACCAGATGTAATACCAAGATTGGAGAAGTGAAATATCCTTTAAAGATCTCTGTCTTCAAACGTTTTTATATGTCTGTTTAAAAAAAAAAAAATACAGCTCCCATCTCCTTTTGAACCAAAATATCTGGCAGCCTTTTCTTAGCCATTAGTGTCCTCAGAGGTTCTTACTCTGGATTTTGATCCATAAGTTGAAGGGGCAGAGTCATACAATTTAATCACCATTTATGGCATGACGCTGCAAATTCGTATATTTAGGTGTCGTGCTTACTGTGACTAACGTTCTGCTGGACTTGCTCACAGCAGGTCAGCTGTATCAGAAGTAAATGTTTGTGGGGCCAAGCCTTTCAGAAATCCCATTGGTATGAGTTCTAAAATACAGATCAGCTTTTATTTTTTTACATTTTCAAAACCCCACCAACATGGGGCTCTTTTTTTAAATTTTATTTTTAGTTTGGCTACAGCTTGTTTTCATTTCCACCTAAAACACTACAGCTTCCCATTAGCTCATGAGAGCATGGAGTTGAGATGGACAAGGAGTAGGTGGGCTTCCTTAGCTGTGTTCCAGTACCGTATGGGGGGGTGCTGGGTGGGTGGGTAAGGGGTGCACAGGGGGATGGAGCTGAGCTTGTGCTGGTGCTAGTGGCCACGTGCAGGCGTGGCAAGCCTAGGAGCGCCTGGCTGTGGATAGGCACTATCTGCACTCTACAAACAATAAACAAAGTCCTGTTGACTCTTTCCCCTGCGATAACTTAAGAGAACAGTTTCTTTTGAACTTGGTGGCCCTTCTAACTTAAATATTTTCGGTTTTATTTGCAAATGTAACGTGAGCTTAGAGTATATGTGAGGTGCAACAAGACATAAAAAACCCACAATCTGCACACAATTTTGGCTGCTAGTAACAGTAGGAGAGCATTGAGTGCTACTTAAAGCTAGAATTATGAATTCTCACTAGAATAAAGCAGTGTACAAGTTGGTTTCATACTGTTACATTTTTTTACTACTTCATCACTTTTTCCATTGAATAAAACAAGCTTGATTTGGATTGTTGCTCTACCCTTCAGATCATCTGTTTTAGATTTCAGAATGTGATTCACAAGTATTCAGACACTTTGTCTTACTTTATACAAGGTAAGGCCAGAGCTGTTTTTCATAGCTTTACTCTGGATTTTTTTTTTCATTCTATAATGCAGTTTAGCTACCTAGTGACATTCCTTTGTTGCTGGGGGAATTTCTCCATGAAACATGCACTCAAATGATGTAGTGTACCCAGCTGTTCGTTGTGTACAGTACTGTAGCTGCCCGGCTGAGTGCTGCTGGATCTGTGCTCACAGTGCACAGCTCTGGGGGCTGCTGGAGCGGGGCTGTGGTGCGGTGCCTGTGCAGTGTGCGCTGAACAGATGATCCAAAATCAGCGTGACCTCTGCACCTGCGGAGTGATTGCTTCTGTCATGTTACTGAGGTAGAAATGAGCTAGTGGGTACCCCATTCACAGGAGCAATGGCTTTAGGGACTGGTTTGTTCCCCTCCCCACGCCATCCTATCTAGCTCAGACTATTATATGGGTGAGTACAGCACCTTCTCCATGGTATAGTTGTGCTGCTCTGTTTAGTTGCTATTGAATATGATTCAGTCCTCCAACGTTCTGTTTCCAAACACTCCATGCTGGCTCTTAAAATCCTTCTCCCTTTATTTTTAGTTTTGCTTCTTTCTGGTATGTAGAATTTTATTTTTGCAGCCAGTCTGCTTTATGAAGGCAACTCTTCAGGGTAAGACTATTTAGGGCAAGTAAAAGTTGAACAGGTTTTCTTCCTCCTTTTTTCTGTTTTGGGTTGGGTTTTTGGGGGGGTGGGATGGGATGGTGGGGTTTTTGTTTTGTTTTTTTTGCAAGTGGCTCTTTGCAAGATTTTTCTTGAAAAGGGAAGCTTTCCTGCTTATTGTTTTTTAAAGCTCTTCTCCTCCCTGGGTTTGAACAAGCTCTCATTATTTTAGAGCTTAGGGGCCATAGCTGGCCAGTACAGGAGGGGACAGTGTACATCTAGGGGCTTTGTACAGACGTTTGTACACTTGTGTAATATGTAATAGGCCTTTTCACACTTTCTGTTGAGCTTTTTACCTGTAACCTTTACTATGTTGTAAATTAAATGCAGATTTTGCCAGTTTGGAGAGTGTAGTGTGTTCGTTCCCAGCCTACACTTCTGCAGTTGAGACTGTGCATTGTTTGTGGCTTACTGAGGGATTTCTGCTGTGACAAAGTGCAGGTGTCCCTGCAGGTCTTGTTCTTAGTGGCTGGCTCAGGCCACAGCTCCTAAAGCTGCTCCAGCTTCTTTGCTCGTGACCTGTTTGCTGCCTGTGCTGCAGCGTATTGCACTTTTGCACGCAAGAGTGACACTTAACAGTGGATTTTAAACAGCAGTTGCCCTCTGTTTTCTGAGTGAAATTTTATCTGGTTCTGGCATAATCCTCTCTCTGCAAAAGTTGCACTTTAGAGCCCAACTTTGCTCTTCTCATTGCCCGGCTTGCTGCCTCCGACACAGAGACACGCTGTGTCTGGAGCTTGTCCTGGGCTCACTGGGGGAGCTGTAGTGAAAAACAGTGAACTGGGGACTGGTTAAAGATGACTGTGGTGCCTGCAGTGTAGCATTGAAAGGGATTCCCAAGCTTTGATCAATTTATTAATATTTAGGCTATGGTTTAGTATTCTCAATCCAGCAATAATTAAGCAGCTGGAGCAGTTACATTTTTCTGTGTGCCAGCAGAAGGCTGAATCTTCACAATTCATGTGCAAGCTGCTGTAGGTAGAAATAGTTGGTACAGGTTAAGTAGTTAACTTTGTGTTAGGATGTTTTAAGTGTTGGTGTGGTTAGCAGTTCATTTCCTATATTAAAGGAAGTATTAAAAAGGAGTCAACCTGCATGATAATCTAAAACACTCTGCAATGTGTGGAATGCAGAGATCTGAATGAAGAAGTGGTGAAGAGTTTGCAGCTAAAATAAATGATTGAGCCAGAGAATAAAGGCAGCGTTTTCCAGGAACATCTGTCCTTGCAGGGTTCACTGGAGTGTCATTGTAACCCCTCTCCTCTCTTTTGATTTTGAAATACAAGAATGCAGCACCCAGCAGGCATCCCTGGAGCTAGTCACGAGCTGAGCGAAGTTGTTCTATTCCCAGTGTTTTGTGGACTAAGATAGACCCTGTGACAACATGCCTGAAAGAATGTTCTCTTGGCAAGGAGGTGTCTTTTCCCTGGGGCCTTTTAGGAGAGCAGGGATAGCCTCCAGCAAAGAACAGGTGAGTGTGCCAGCTGGAGTGTGCGCTCATGCAGTTTTACCAAGTGCTTTGAAACACTCCATGGCATGGGGAAAGACCACAGTGGAGGGTTGGACTGGAAGACATGGCTTAGGGCAAGCCAGAGAACTGGTGTGTAATGGCTGTTACTGGGCTCAGAGGTAAGATGCTGTTCAGGCATTTCTTTCAAAAGCAGGCTAATAGAGTCAGGTAACTTGTAGGTGCTTTGATCTCAAACCTCCGTCTTAATCTGGCAGTGGTAGGTAAAGGGGGAAAATTGTTTCTGCTTTAACTTCTGCTCACCACCAGGAACAGCTCCTCAGATGAGCCATGTGGTGTCACTGGGACCTGCCAGCTTGGTGAGGGGACAGGAATGCTAGTGCAGGACAGGGGGCGTGAAGTAAGGTTGTAGCGAGTTCAGGACAGACAATCGTGTGGTTTGGATCAGTTTTCTAAATCAGCTTTCCCTGAAGGTCCCATAACCACTAAAGCAGGAAGAGGTACCTCACATACCAGCATCACATTAGTGCCTGAGACTACCCATGGTGCTTCCCCTGCCTCCCTCAGAGGTCCTGCCTGGCTTTCCAGCAGCATTGGTGGTTGATTCAGTCTTGTCTTTTACTTCTTACAAATTTCTCAGAGCAGATGTCTTCAGAGCTTTGAGGGAGAAGCAGCTGTAGAGTCTGAACCTTTGCTGTCCACCCTCTTGTCCAGAGCTGCCTTCTCATGTATTCTGGCATGCATATGTGCAAAGGTTGCAGTCACGTTCACAGAATGTTGGAGGAGGAGGCAGTCTTAAATACTAGAGCATAAGTACTTCTCTAGTCATTCTGACACATAGCCATGGCCCAGGTATTACTGTCATCTTGCAGAGGCCCCCAGATGGGCAGCTGCCTGTGTGTGCTGGCCTTTCAGCAGCTGGCCGGTAATACTGGGCTAACCTAGCAACTCCAGTCATGGCTCTTCTGACTCAATTCTTGGCTGCAATGGGTCGTTTCTGGTCTGGGGTTCCCCAACTATTTCTAGATATGTCAAAGAGGCCTTGTCTTGCTTGAGTCTAGAGCAAATGGAAGCAGCATTTCTTCTGGTGGGTGAGCAGTGGTGTGTTTATGCCCATATCACCCCAGGGCAAGACCTTTCTGAAAGGAGACGCAACCAATTTTCTCCCGTGCCTTTGTAAAAGTATTTTTTATAACTTGAAGAGCTACCAGGAGCTTGTTCTCTATTAACCTCTCCCACCTAGGCTTACCAGAGTGCTGTTACCTTGATAACAATTTCAGGGTTTGGTGAAGATGAGGAAAAGCCAGGAAGTGGACTGTTTAAGCAGGGGTTCTACTGCCTGCTTCAACTTGGATGCCTCAAGTAGCTCTGAAAATTCTTGCTTGTTGACGGGTCAGAGGTTTGTGCTCCCCTGCAGGGGGCGATACAGACCTTTAAGGTGAGGATGTGTCAGGCTGGTTTTCCTTGGATCCTAGCAGCTGGTGTGCTCCCTTGAGTTCATGTATCTTCTGTGCTCGTCTGTCTGGGGCCCTGCTTGTAGGATCACGGTCCCTGCATCTGTCTGAGGAGCTCTGACCTCCTGCATGTTGTAACCTCAGGCCCCCAGCTGCAGCCAAACAGCAGCAAAGTTTAGGACTTTGACAAGCAGTGCACTGTGACTCGGGGATGCCTAAAACCTGTGGAAACTCCAGGTGTCTGTCTGATGCCCTGCAAGGCAGTTTCTTCAGGCATTTTTTATGTTTTCCTCAGTTGAGTTTGGACACCAGAAGAGCAGGTAGAGAGCTGCTCATTATTGGCGTGATTTTCATCCCCATGACCTGAAGCTGACCTGTTCAAGGCTTATTCCCGACTTCTCTGTGGGAGCTTTTCTCTGTCCTGCAGCACAGAGATCATCTGCCTGCCCCTGAGTGTTTCTGCTTCTGTGTACTTCACTTAACCTTTCTTCCAGCCATGCCACATGAAGAAAATGGGGATTAAATCCTGTGGATAGGAGGACTGGTACAATAAAGGGTTCTGAAAGCTAAACATCTTGCCTCTCTGGGAATGCTGTCCAGCGGCCCAGGTAGTGGCTAAAATGGGCAGAGTAAGAAAATGAATGTCACATGAGAAGTCTGAAAACTAGAAATGGTAATAAAATATGTGATGTTGTATGGGATGGAATGGTACCCCATGGGTGAGATAGGAAACCAGTGGTGTGTTTTCCCAGTAGCTTTACCTGAGCAGCAGGGGCTGTGACAGAACATCCCTTTGTGTCTCCCTGAGCATCTGCGGTGGGGACTGCAGGAGCAGCAGGGCAGCTGACAGCCCTACGCCCAGGGGTGGAGGGGGCCCTGTGCTCACAGGGGCTGTCTCTGAGGGCAGAGAGCTTGGCTGGCTGCTTCAGTGCAGATCCTGAAGTGCTGTTGAGGGCCCAGCACAGCAGAGGGATTTTCCCAGGGCTCAGGCAGGGTTTCAGTAGCACCCAGAGCTGTCATCTCCACCTGATACATGGTGCAGCCCATGGTGAGCAGCAGGGAGGTGGCTTGTAGGCTGCTTTGAATCTTTGCAAGAGAAATGCAGGATTCTGGAGACAATCGACCAGTCCTACCTGGAGAAGACAGAACCACTGCTTCAGTGACCGTTATTGTGGTGTAAAGCGGATCTGTCCCCTGCCAGCACCAGCAGCCAGAAAGCCCTTTGCAGAGCACTGACCCACTGTAAATGCCCCTGGGAGATGCTGCACACAGGATCTGCCAGCGAGCTCAGTGACAGCTGAAATGATGCAGAACATCTCTTCAGCGGCCTCTTCTCTGCCAGGAGACAGCGCTGATGAGCTCTTACACTATAGAGAGCTCTGCTTTACATGCAGTACTTGTTTGTCTTCCTTTGTTATGCTCAGTCATCAGCCTAGAAGCACAGAAATTTCATGTGACTTACATGAACTGCTTGCTGTGTGCTGTGTGCTCCTTGCTTCCTCTTGGGTTATGTGGGGCAATGGTGTGCAGAAATAACCAATTTCAGTAATAACCAGTCTCTGGTAAAAGGGATATTTGTGCCTAGCCTGTCTTTTACAAAAGACAACTGTGTGGAACTGATAATAGCCTCCTGACTAGTAGCAGTTCGTGGCCAGCAGTTTTTCCTCATTTGATATCACTGGGCCCATCTGTTATGCTTTCTGTTTTCCTTGTTACCTCTTAATAACTTTATCTCAGTTACTCAGTGTGCAGAACACAACCAGTTGTACTAAGATGCAGGCTTTACAGTTGCTCACTGCTGAATGGAATCCTGGTCAAGACCCTCACTGATACCTAGTGCAGCATTTGAAGTTTTGCAAACCATTTCCAGCATATTTTTCACCTATAATTGTCCATGGTGTTAACAGTGAGTGTGTTCTGCTCAGGGAAATGCACAACTGGAGGGGAAAGCAGTTGCGTTGTTTCCTGGCTGACTGCATGAGGCAGAAAGTGGCAGCTTCCTCTGCTGCAAGTCTCCTGTTCCTATTCCCAACCATCCTCACCTCTGTTAGAGCCTCAACAAAACCACACGTGGGTCTGGGCTCACCCACCACCGTTTGCTGTGCTCCACATGATTGCTTGAAGTAGGAGAAGAGGATCTGTTTGTGGGAAATAGCGTCTGGGATGGGTCCTGTATCAGACACTGACCTTGGAGAGCGTGGGGGCACATCTGGTGTAGCGGGGCCTGATGCTGGGTTAGCACCCCAGGGCTGGGCAGTGAATGGCACGGAAGCAGCCGTGAGCTTCAGCAGGTGAGCACGGACAGTATCGTGTGCTGTATGTGACCCTGCACTTGCTGCTGACATTCCCTCTCTTGGCCTTGGCAATGAGCTGGCTCCTGCTTCCTGGGTGCTCTGATTTCTTACGCTACACATGCTGCTGAGTTGGAGCATCTCTATATGCTGCCCTGCTGTCACAGGGGACCCCTCTCAAGGGGGCAGTTGCTGATCAGGATCACCTCTGAATTTGACCTTGGAGAGGTGAAGACGGTGCTCACAAAGAAGGACCTTCAGTCCAGGGACCGTGTTTCTAGCCTGAGCCTAAGCCGTCCCAATACCAGGCCCTGGGTGGCGGATGTGGAAATTCTGCTATGGGAAAGAATGGTGTTTCCTGAGCCCCTGTGCAGTGCCGGCTCGCTGTGGGGAAGCGAGGGCTGTTTGTGAAAGCGGATGGTCTGGTTTCGATTAGCGTGTGAAATAAAGCAGCGGTGGTGAGGGCCCCACGGTGTCTGGTCTGGCCCTCCCCTCGCAGGCAAAGCAGGTAGGTGGGCACCACCCTGGTACTGAGCAGGAGGAAGTGAAAATGTTCCACTCATTTATTCAGCTCCAGGCTTCAGCTCTGTTTGGGACGATGGAGCCCTGACAGGTTTTCTGCCTTTTCCTCCTACAGCTGCTCTGTTGTTCCCAGAGGCATCCCAAACCTCACAGGTCTGATATACATGACAGCAGCCGCCTCCACCCACCCCCTGGTGAAACCAGGCTCAAGACCAAGCTCCCAGGAGGTGAAAACAGGCATCACTGGCCTCTGCAGAGCTGCTCAGGCCCATGGCCTGTATGAGCTGTCTCAAACTTGTGTCTGCCTCTCCTCACTTCCTTGTCCTTCCCCATCCCCAAAGAGATGCTGCTTCGTCCTTGGCTCTGACTCACTGTGGCCAAGCTCTGGAGCCTGGAGAAGCCTTCAGGCAAGAGCCAGGGGGCCTCTGAGCTGACCAGAATTGCTCTCCATGGCCGCACTCACTGGGTCTGTGGCCACCTTGGACACCTCCATGAGCCCTTTTACTTTTCCAGAGTTCCCGCAGAGGTTTGCTCGCTGGGTCCTCACCTGCCCTTTCACAGCCCCGCTCTGGGGGGAGGATCAGCATCCCTCTTGAGCACGTTTCTATCCCTCACCTGCCCTGGGAGTCGGGGGCTACTGGAGTGGCAGCACGCAACAGCATCCCAGAAACATGGTAAGGAGCAGAGCTCCAGGAAGCGGCAGTAGGGCCGGGTCTTTCCTCTGCGTCAGCTCTGCTGGGTGTTAGATTATCACACGTCCCTGGGAGGAAACCTCAGCAGAGTCTTTGGTATCTTCAGCTACAATCAGCTTGTTACATGCTGAACCATGGGCTGCTGAGCTCTTCAGTTAAGGCCACTGTGCATTTCTGGTTCCTGAAGTGACCTAATTTTTAGACATATTTTTCTATGACTGATATTCAAACTAATTCCTTCTGTCTCATCTTCATCCCATTTTCTCCTGATGGGGAGCAGAGCACAGGTGTGCAGGGGTGGCTGTGGCCAGGCTCTTCTGTTTTAATTACAGAATCACAGAATCAGACCAGCACATCAGCAGCTGCTCTCCCTGCAGCTGTGAACGTAGGTTTCAGCTGTACCAGAATCCATGCCCCGGTGTGCAGGGGTGCCCACCAGACACCTCTCCCTGCAGAAAGCCCTGGACTCAGCCTTGCCACTGGGGTTTCAGACTGTCTAGGCATGTGTCTGGTTCTTTAGTGCCTCTTTAGGAACAGAGGAATAGATACTTGGTGTGCAGAGACCTTTGCTGTTAGCGCTTCCACTTTACCCTGTGATTTCCAGAGCAGTACATCTGTTCATCTCCTGACTGGGCTCTGCCTGAGAGCAGCAAAACACCCCTGGAGGGACAAGCTCTGCAGGTTTGGGAGCTTCTGTTATACTATATTGAGAGTTTCCTGACCACCCAGGGTTAGTCTGGTCCTGCCCTTCAGGGATCTTGACAGTGTTTGATACATAAAATACAATTCTTCCACCCAGCTATTGGTACAAAGGATATTTCTCCCAGGCACTGTGTCCCTTTCCTATTTCATGATGATCAAGCTGATGGCATGTAAACTTCTGCTGCTTGGGCTCTTCCACCCACTTCAACTTCATTCCTCTAGTTCTGCAGGGGTTTGTGTGCTGCTGCCCAGCTGTAAATTGTGCAACGTCCCATCAGCACAGACACAACCTCTGCCAACCTGCCTGCGGGGCCAGCCTGTGCTGCTGGGAACAGCCCCCAGAGGAGGCTGGTACGTAGCAGTTCCCACATCTTTTCCCTTATATCCTCAGTCTTAAATATGCAACCCCACCCCCGTTCTCTTGCTGGGAAGGGGGCAAACCGTGTGTTGGACTGAGAGCAGATCGTGGCTCTCGGGTCAAGGGAAGCTGTCTCTGTTGCCTGCCTGTGCTGGGATAGCAGGCCCAGTGCTGAACGCCGAGTTCAAGAAGAGAGATGTGGGAGAGGGACCTCCAAAGGGCAACCGAGATGGTCATGGGGCTGGGCACACAACCTACAAGGAGTGTTTATGGGAGCGGGCTGGTTTTGTCTGAAGAGGGGAAGGACAATCTCATAGCAGCCCGCAACCACTTGAAGAACAGTTTTGCTGACAGTGGAGTCAAACTTTTCGCAGCAATGGCAGACAAGAGAGGGCCAACGGCCACATACAGTGTCAGAGATGCAAGGCTGAGCATTAGGAAAATCTCTGGGAGGGTGGTGCAGCCCTTTGACAGATCATCAGAGAGTGGAAGGTCCCTCTCTTGTTGGTTGTCAAGACCTTGACACATCTGACTTGGCCGGGTGCCGAGGATAGTCCAGCTCCAAGTGCCAGTTTGGCCTGAAGTCCTCCAGACATCCCTGCTGCTGACCCCGGCTGGGCTCTGTGCGGCAGAGAGGGGAGTCAGTGGCATGCTGGAATTGCTGGGGCAGGGGCACTCTCTGTCCCTCAGATTGCTTCATCCTGTGCTGACTAACAGGAAACATTCGCATTAACACAGCTGACTTCCACAGCTGGAGTCAAAGCAGAAAGACCTCTTTTTCTGCATCATCTACTTAAAATACCATTCTTCAAGGTTCATTTCTACATTAAGTCCCATCCCGCTCCTAGCCTGCAGCTTTGGTTTTATTCATAGGGCAAATGAATGGAAAGTCCTTACAAAGATGCAGCTCAGCAGCAGCTCTCCGAACGGCCATTTCCAGCCTGACAGCCTGTGGGGTTGGCAGCCACGGGGACTGTGCTCAGCTGCTTGGGCGAAGGATGGGCCCATCTGTGGGAGAGTGGGGCAGGTGCTGCTGCCTGTCCTGGAGGCGTGGGCATTTGGCTCTGCCTTTCCTGGGCTGATGGTGCTGTGGTGACACAGTCCGGACCCATTGACTCCCCCTCTCCTCCGCACACTGAACACGCCAGGACACGATGCATGGGGTGTTTGTGCCAGGGGCATGTGGGCTCTGAATGCCCAGAGCTGAGCAGTGTGTTTGTAAGGGGTGAGGGCTCTCTGGACACAGCCCCTCACTTTCTCTGGCGTGGGCCACCGAGCCCTGCCCTCAGCTCCACAGCACCATCATTCTGTCTGGTCCAAGATGCAGAGGCACAGGGCAGGCTGGCACGCAGGAGATGGTGATGGGACAGCCTGCGTGGGACAGGCTGGAACATCAGCCTGAGCGGGACAGGCTGGAGCATCAGCCCAGCCAGTACAGCACCATGGCAGAGCTGGGGCATCCTTGCCTTCACCCACCTTCAGCACCAGCAGCACCACCAGGACCAGGACTGGGGTACAACAAGCCATGATGGGTGATGGGGGCAGGAAGAGGCTTGTCCCAGCAGTGCATCGATCAGTCTGTGCAGGCTGGAGAGCTGCCAGCAGTGTGGGTCTATGTCCAGGGAGGGAAATTACCACTGCTAGAAGCAGAAGCAAAAGGCAGGCAGAAGTGAAAGCAGAGCTCAGAGACTCTCACCACACAGTTCCCCTCTCTGCAGAGTGTCCCAGAGTACCCAGCAGCATGGCCATGGACCCCCTGTCCCTCCAGGAATACATCTGCTCCCTGGACCCTGCCACCCTGCCCCGCATCATCAGGATTTACTCTGGTGTCTACTTCCAAGGTGAGTAATTGGTTCCTCCAAAGGGTGCCCAGGGCTGTGCCACCTCCCCCTGCCACTGCAGCCCGGGCTGCCTCTCCCACCCTGAAGACAGCCGGTCCCCTGCCACCGGGTGCCTGCGCCCAGGGAGAGACACTGGTGCCCGAGGCACAGCTTCCTGCGGAAAACCTTCTACATCCAAGTGCACTCAGTCATGCTGCTAGGAAAGTGGTGGGGCGCCAAAAACCATCCAAGCTGGTCCTGCACTTCATGCACAACTCTCGTCCTGGGCAGTGAACTACTAAGTGGGTCTGGCAGGGATGGAGCCACACGCTCCGTGGCTGGGGGAAGGTGGGATGGCATCACCCCTGGCCCCAGCGCAAGGAGTCCAGCGAGGGCACACAGAGCAGCCTGGTCTGACCTCTCTGCTCCCTCCTGGACTCTGTCCCCGGAGACATCTTACATCAAGGAGAAGCCTTCACCAACACAGCTTCCTCAGCTGGTGGCAATGTTGGTAATGAAATGGAACCAGAAATTAGCAAGTGCTTTTGCTTGATTTCCAGGGCTCACAGAAGTATTGGGAATGCACAGCAGGATCCTGGTAACACCACTGTGGCAATGACCATCAAGACTTTTATAGCATCTGTTTAGGTTACACTGGCTTTTGAAGAGCAGGAGAAGTGGTTGGGCTGCTTCTCCTCAGCTCAGCTGGGGTGAATGTTTAGCATTCCCAAAGACTTCTGGTGGCCTTAATCACATCTTAATGTTACTAAACAAGTAAAGATGCTGCCGTTCCAACAGCAGCAGTTAATTTGTTTAGCAGTTGCTGGTAGGCTGAGGGAGCTTCTTTACATAGCAAGGGGGTTGTCATGAGTTCATCCCAGTGAGGGTAGAAGTTTGGGGCTGCACAACAGGTTTAGTAGCAGCTCAGTGAACACAGAGATTTAAGAGCAGAAGGAGGCACTGCTTGTGTTGAAGGGTATCGTGATGTGGTAGTGTAACCTGAGGAGCTCCTGCTCCAGGAAAGGCTCCAGCTCCAGGAAGGGTACATGTACCTCAGGCCTTTTGCAGAGTGATCAAGCACCGAATCTTTCCTGCTGCATTTCTCATCTGAGTTACATCGGTTCACCCTCCAGCTGTTCCTGTTCTCTTCTGTGCTGCTTTTCTCCCTGTTACAACCCCTCCACAGTTACCAGCACTGAAAGCTTTCCAGAACATGGGCTGTACAAGCTTCCAGGTATTCCTGATTCCTTAGAAATAAGCATCAGTCCAACAAATTCCCCTCAGCCAGTGTCCTGGTTGTGTGTTCCCTTGGCTGCTGGTGAACAGTGCTGGATGTTGCAGACAGATCAGAGGGCCCTGGGGATGAATCGGTGTTGCACCCTGCACATGTGCCATCTGCATTGATGATACTTCTTAAACACTTCTGGATTTCCTGCCATTACTGAAGATCTTACTGTTTCTGTCTTTTTCTTAGCAAAAGGTTGCAGAGAACTGAGGATGAGTCTCTTTAACCAAGTAAGAAGCGATAGGCCCAGAGGGAATGGCCTCAAGCTGCCCAGGGCAGGGTCAGGCTGGCTCTGAGGAAGGATTTCTGTGCAGAAGGGGCTGTTGGGGTTGGAATGGGCTGCCCAGGGCAGGGGGGGAGTCCCCGGGATCCCTGGAGGGGTTGAAGAGTCGGGCTGAGCCAGCGCTGAGGGATCTGGGGGAGTTGGGAACTGTCAGGGTGAGGTTCATGGTTGGGCTGGAGGAGCTTCGAGGTCTTTTCCAACTGAGGCAATTCTGTGATTCTGTGAAAAATTTGGGTGGGTCCCCAAGATGTTAAACAAAACTGCTGCTGGTCTTGGCCCCTTCTCAGGCTCCTCTCCCATCTGCACACTCCTCACCTCCTCTACGTTCTCGATTCTGCTTTGTGTTGCAAAACTGCCCTGGCTTGGTGCTGTGGTGGAGCTGAGGAGCGCTTGGAGGTCCTGCACAGGACATCCACAGCCACGCGTGCCTGTGTGTCTTGTGCCAGCTGAGGGGGCCAGCCGTCTCGTGTGTGTGGAGTTAACCAAGTCTCTGCACCCAGCATGTGAAGCATCTCTGTGCTCTGGGCAGCGCAGCCTGGCTCTGTGTTTCCTCCCTCTTCAGACCATGCTCTTGATGCTGTTCCCGGGGCACAGTGTGACAGGGCACAGGGGTGCTAGAGGAGGGGAACTGGGGCTTACACAACAGGCAATACTTTATATAACTTCCTGGCTTTCATCCACCTCCCCCTGTCCAACACTCTTGGTTTCTTTTTTCACATTTATTTCCACTATTTAGTTCCCCCCGCTCCTGGGGGACAGGCACTCTCCCAGCCAGTCCCACCCACTGTTCCCACCTGTGCTCCACAGGCGAGCGATGGTCAGTGGTCTGGCCGTGCCTGCAGCAGTGTCCATCCCTCCACAGCTCGGGTGGCAATATCCATCCCATCTCTCGTGGCATATCCAGCCTTGGCTCCATCTGTCCTGCACAGACCCGCCAGGGCAGCTGTGTGTGCCCGGGCCCTAAACCAACATCTTCTTCCCCTCATAGCCAGTGGCACCAGCTCACCCCAAGCACTGGGTTAATCTGTGCCAGCCCCACCTCTGCCCGCTGCTGAGCCCACAGACCAGCTCTACCCCTCCCCGAAGAGCTCCTTCCCCTGCACTCTCCACCCCCATCTCACGGCCCCCTTCTGCAGTCCCAGGGGTTGGTGCTCCCCATGGACCCCCACAGCCACAGGGACTGGGGTTCCCTCAGGGACATCCCTGCACCCATGAATGCCAGGACATCCGGGCTTGGCTTACATCCCAGAAAGGACAAGCCTGTGGCCAGGGGACCTCATGGGACCTCATGGGGACTGCCCTGGGGACCTCATCACAGCTGGCCAAGCAGAGGGACCCCCACTATGTAGCTGGTATTTGCTAATGGCACATACCATGACTGCCTGTGATGGGAATCCCCAAATCACTGAGATTGTCAGGGGCCTCCAGAGATCATCCAGGCCAACCCCCAGCTCAAGCAGGGCCAGCAGGAACTGGTTGCTCAGGACTTTGTCCAGCTGGGGTTTGAGTATCTCCAGTGATGGAGATTCCACAGCCTCTCTGGGCAACCCGTCCCAGTGCTTGACCATCATCACAGTAAAAAAAATGTTTTCTTAGGTTCAGAGGAAGTTTTGTGTGTTTCAGCGTGTGCCCCTGGCTTCTTGTCTTGTCAGTGGGCACCACTGCGAAGAGCCTGGCTCTGTTCTCTTTGTACCCTCAGGTATTTATAGACATTAATGAGGTCCCCCTGAGCCTTCTCTTTTCCAGGGTGAACATTCCAGCTCTCTCAGCCTCTTCTTAGGAGAGACCTGCTCTAGTGCTTTAATCACCCTTGTGGCCCTTTGTTGGACTCTCTCCAGTGTGTCCATGTCCCTCTTGCACTGGGGAGCCCAGTGCCGAGCAGAGGGGAAGGATCACCTCCCCCAACCTGCTGGCAGCGCGTTGCCTAATGCAGCCCAGGACAGACCCCGTTACCTTTGCAGCAAGGGCGTGTTGCTGCTCACGTTCAGGCTGGTGGCCACCAGGACCCCCAGGTTGTTTTCCACCAAGCTGCTTTCCAGCCAGGCGGCCCCCAGCACGTGCTGGTGCCTGGGGTTGTTCCTCCCCAGGGGCAGGACTTTGCACTTCTCCTTGCAGAACGGCATGAGGTTCCTGTCAGCCCATTCCTCCAGCCTGCCAGGGTCCCTCTGGATGGCAGCACCACCCTCCGGCCTACCAGCCTCTCTTCACAGTTTTGTGTCATATGAAAACTTGCGGAGGGTGCACTCTGCCCTGCTGCCCAGATCATAAAGAAGTTAAACAGGATTGGACCCAGTATTGGTCCCTGGAGCACACTGCTAG
Source organism: Athene cunicularia (assembly GCF_003259725.1). Taxonomy (NCBI): domain Eukaryota; kingdom Metazoa; phylum Chordata; class Aves; order Strigiformes; family Strigidae; genus Athene; species Athene cunicularia. The sequence goes on from NW_020799130.1 coordinate 5,960,909, forward strand.
TAACTGGCCTCCAACTCGACTTTGTGCCCTTGATCCACCCTCTGGGCCCAGCTATTCCGACTGGTTTCAGTCCACCTCAGCGTCTGTTCATCCCGTCCATTCTTCATTAGCTTCCCTATGAGGATGGGATGGGAGGTAGTACCAGAAACCTTACTGAAGGTAAACAACACCCACTGCTCTCCCCTTGTCCACCTAGCCACTCACCTCATTGTGGAAGGTGATCAGGTTGGATAAGCATGATCTCCCCTTTGTAAATCCATAATGAATAATCAAAATAACTTTTTCATACTTCTTGTGTCTCACAATGGTTCCCAGAATTAGGTGCTCCTTCACCTTTCCAGGGTTTGAGGGGAGCATGACTGCTTTGTAAGTCCCTCTCATTCCTGTCTTGAAAAATAGGAGTGACATTTGCTTTTTTTCCCCATCTTCAGAAACCTCTCTCGGTTGCCCATGACCTCTCAAAGATAATAGAGTCATCTATTCACAAAGTCATCCTTCATGGGTGCAACCCAAGTAGACCCCACGGACTTAAGTGTCTCCACTCTGTTTAGTGCTCCCTTACCTGGTCCTCCTCCACCAAGGGTAGGTCTTCCTTACTCCTAATTTTTTCCCCTGGTCTCAGGGGAAGTCATAGAATCACAGAATCATTCAGGCTGGAAGTCCAACCATCAACCCAACTCTACAAAGTTCTCCCTACCCCACATCCCCCACAGCTCATCCCAACGGCCCTTAAACCCCCCCAGGGATGGGGACTCCCCACTCCCTGGGCAGCCTGTTCCACTCTCGGACCACTCTTTCGGTGAAAAATCTTTTCCTCCTGCCCAGCCTGACCGTCCCCTGTGGCAGTTTCCAGCCGTTCCCTCTTGTCCTGTCCCTGATCCCCTGGGAGCAGAGCCCAGCCCCGGCCTCTCTGCAATGTCCTGTCAGGAGCTGCAGAGAGGGATGAGGGCTCCCCTCAGCCTCCTCCTCCTCACACTGAACACTCCCAGCTCCTTCCCTGGCTCCTCACAGGATTTATTCTCCAGCCCTTCCCCAGCCTCATTGCCCTCCTCTGCCCTCGCTCCAGCCCCTCGAGATCTCTCTGGGATTGAGGTGCCCAAACCTGGACCCAACCCTCCAGGTGTGGCCTCACCAGTGCAGAGCACAGGGGGACTGTCACCTCCCTGCTCCTGCTGGTCACACTATTTCTAATCCAAGCCAGGAGGCCCTTGGCTTTCTTGCCCACCCGGGCACACTGCTGGCTCGTGATCAGCTGCTTGTCAATGAGAACCCCCAGATCCTTCTCTTCCAGACAGCTCCAGCCACCCCTCCCCGAGCCTGTAGCCATGCAGGGGGTTGTTGTGGCCCAAGTGCAGGACCTGGCACTTGGCCTTGTTGAAGCTCATTCTGTTAACATTGGCCACCGATCCAATCTATCCAAGTCTCTCTGTAGAGCCTCCCTATCTTCATGCAGATCAACACTCCCACTTAACTTGGTGTCATCTGCGAATTTACTGATGATACACTCTGGGTCCTTATCAAGATCATCAATAGAGATGTTGAACAAAAATGGTCCCAACACTGAGCCCTGAGAGCTGTAAAGACTGAGGACAGAAAGGAATTGAGCACATCAGCTTTCACCACAGCCTTTGCCACCAGGTCCCCAGCCCCATTCAGCAGCAGACCCACATTTTCTCCAGTCCTTTTGCTATTGATGTAATTGTAGAGGCCTTTCTTGTTACCCTTCACATACTTCAACAAATTCAGATCCAGGTAGGGTTTGGCTTTCCTAACTCCATCCCTGTGTGCTCAGAGACCACGTCTCTGTGCTACTTCTGGGCCACCTGCCCCTGCTGCCACTGTTTGTGCAGTTCACACTTGGGAGAAGTTCACTCAGGAGCTCCCAAGTGCTGGACAAGAGCACCAACCACCTGCAGGTATTCTGAGGAAGCAGTGAAGGACTGCTTACAGAGGGTGGTGGGGCGCTGGAACAGGTTGCCTAGGGAGGTTGTGGATGCCCCATCACTGGAAGGGTTCAATGTCAGGTTCAGTGGGATGTGAAGCAACCTGATCTAGTGAAAGATATCTCTGTCCATGATGGAGGGGTTGGACTAGGTGGTTTTTTAAGGTCATTTCCAACCCAAAGCATTCTGTGTTTCACTGCGATGCTGGTAGAGGCATTTTCTTTGAGGAAATTCCCTCCTCACCCTGCAGGGTCTGTGTATGAGATCTCAGGCAACAAATGCTGCTTGTCAACGGGTGACCTGAAAGTCACGGCCGTGGTGCTGCAGAAGGTCGTTTGTGAGGACACAGAGACAGGGCAGACAACAGAGCTGCCACCAACGTTTAAGGGTGAGTGGGGCTGCCTTTCCCCAGCCCACACCCCATGGGTGCCCTCCTCCCCAGGGTGACCTTTGCAGACCTCATGGGCTCATCCTCATTGTCCCCCAGGTCTTTTCCAGCCTGCCCCAGCCCCAGGGCCACGCCTGACGCCGCGGGGACCCTTGCTGCAGGGCGGCAGGCAGCAGGGCCTGACGCTGCACCAGGTGCTGGGGCAGTGGGACAGGTGGCCCCAGCCCCTGCTGTGCCACGTCATCAGCCCCCGGGCCCTGCTTCTGCACCCCGTCTATGAGGTGCACGCGGTCATGCACTGTGAGTCCATGCGGGGCAGGCGGGGTGCTGCGGGGTCAGGGTGGGGTGCTGAGTGGTCAGGGTGGGGTGCTGAGTGGTTAGGACAGGGTGCTGAGCGGTCAGGACAGGGTGCCACCAGGTCAGGGCTGGGATGCCGCGGGCTTGGGGTTGCGGCACAGAGGGTGGGGGCCATGCAGCCAGGGCAGGGGTGCTCTGGGGTGGGGATGGGGGTGCTGCGGAGCTGGGACCACACACTAGTTTGGTGCTGGGACCCCAACACACACGGTGTGGGTGGCTGCAGCTGCGGGGAGGGGGAGATGAGGTGGGGGTCCTCTCACACATGGGGCCGGTGAGAGGCTGAGAATGGGGTCAGGGCAGCTCTGCCCCCCCAGTGCGTCGCGACGTGGTGAAGATCCTGTCCTCGCTGGAGGTGGACGTGGAAGATGTCACGGAGGAGGCGCAGCACATCCACTTCGCCCGGCCGCTGCTGCTGAGCGAGGTGCTGGCGATGGAGGAGG
>NW_020799130.1:5964086-5972002 GCF_003259725.1 Athene cunicularia
GCCCTGGGGGAAGGCAGCCCTTGGCCCCCAGCCCCCCGCCAGCGAGCACCCGCCTGGCATCTCCACTGCCACCGCTCCCAACCCCGGCTCGACCCAGCACCTATGGCTGGCGGGGACCCCCCAGGGATGCAGGTGAGGCCCCTGACCCCTCCGTGGGGCTTGACCCAGCGATGCACTGCCCTGGCAGGAGGACAGGGCCCCCCCAGCAGCATCAGCAGGTTGTGTTTAACCAGCCACCACCTCCCCAGCACTGTCCTCCTGGGGACCTGGCGCAGGGATGCTCGGCTAGTGACGCTGCGCTCCAGCCAGCTGGGCCCTGCGGGTGCTGCATCTCCCCTTCCCCTTGTCCCAGATGCAGGGGGAATCCATGGGGGATTGCCTGACCCCTGCGTCCCACAGGCTGGGGGTACCCACAGGGTCTGCCCCATCTCCTTGTCCCACAAACAGGGGGACCCATGGGGAGGCCACCCCAACGCCTTGTCCCACACAGGGACCATGGCACAAGGGGCAGTACGGCCTGACCTCGAGGGCAGTGGTGCACTGAGCACCTCTCGGTCTGCCACTGAACGACCCCCACCCCCAGGATCACAGGGCATCTGTGGCCCCAGAGGCTGGTGACTGGGGTGGCAGCACCACGGGAGGCCCCTCTCACCTCAGCCCTCGGTCCCCACCGTGCCCGAGGCAGCTCAGAGCAGGGAGATGGGGAGGGCAGGGAGGGACGTGGGGTTTGTGGCAGTGCAGGTCTGCAGGCTGTGCTCTCCCTTCCCTTCCAGGCACAGAGAGCGACAGCGCCGAACATGACTATGAAACCGTTGATAACAATGTTCAAAAGACAATTCACAAGATGCAGACAATTTTTCCTTTCTAGCCCTCTAATTTCTGGAAGCTCCCAGCCTCCAAATACTCTTGAGACCTCACATGACACCGGTTACTTGCAGAGGCTAAACACAGCCTCAGGGATCTCCAGTGCAACCTCCAACTGCCTTGATCCTGCAGAGAGGCACTCGCTTTCCTCGAAGGCAAGCAGCTTGTATGCTGTCAGGACAGACCCAGGCACAGAATAAATCCCCTTGTGGTGTCCTCAGCTGTCACCCAGGGGACCCTCCAGCAGCACCAGACCAGCACACAGCTGGGCAGCCACCAAGATGCCAGCCCAGGCCCTGGTTTTGCTGGTTTTCTCATCCATTTTTTACCCATTTTTCTCATTCATTTTAACACTTTCAACTAGAAGCAACATCTGTCCCAGACCTCCATGGCCCCCTCCTGCTTGCTCTTGCAGATTCTTGGCGCCTACAAAGGCCTCTGCTGCACTCATGGCATGGGATGCAAAAAATAACCTGAAAAACAAATAAGGACCAATGCTTCTTTTCCTGGAAGTTTGGCAAAACCCAAGGAAAGTGGCAGAGACAAAGACCTCATAGTCCTGATGTGCATTAAGGGAAAAGATCCGGCAAGGGGAGAACTTTACACCAAAAGCAAGTAGGTGTTTCACTCCTGCATCATGCATTGCGCTCCTCTTCTTTCAAATCAGAGCTGGAAAATAAACTATTTAAATTTCATTTAAGATCAGACTGCTTTGGGTTTTTTTTACCCTAGTCCAGTGAAGAGTAGCTTTGGGTTCAGTTTTTCAGTTCCTGTCATTCCTCACCCAGAGCCCTGGGCAGAGTCCCAAAGCTGCAGAGAGGGTCTCATTCATTTGAACTTGGCACAAGTCCTGGCTTGGGTTTGGGCTGTTTACTTCGCTGGCTTTAGTTCTGCCCTGAGATTTACACTCAGTATCAGCACTCTCTCAAACCAGCATTGTGAGAGAGACACTGGCTATTGCTGTTGAGGTCCTTTTACCAAATACCCAAGGTCGGACAACCCAGCTCCCATCTGCAAACAGGTACGAGCCTTTCATTAACAGCACAAAAATCACAGGATCAGAGAATCCCAGCATGGTTTGGGTTGGAAGGGACCTGAAAGATCATCTGGTCCAATTCCTTCCTAGCCCAGGTTGCCCAAAGCCCCGTCCAACCTGGCCTTGAACCCTTCCAGGGAGGGGGCAGCCACAGCTTCTCTGGGCAGCCTGTGCCAGGGCCTCACCCCCCTCATCACAAGGAATGTGTTCCTTATGTCCAGTCTAAATCGACCCTCTTCCAGTTTAAAACCATTGCCTCTTGTTGTGTCGCTACAGGCCCTGGTAAAATGTCTCCATCTTCCATACAAGCCCCCTTTATGTACTGAAAGGCCACTCTAAGGTCTCCCCAGAGCCTTCCCTTCTCCAGGCTGAACAGCCCCAAATCTCTCAGACTGTCTTCATGGCTTCATACAACATACACAACTCCAACCGAGACCCACCGCAGTGGCGTTTAAGTCACCACAAAATCTATTTTTGTTTTTTCCCAGGGATAAAAGTAATTGCTGGAATATGGCTGGGGAGAAGATGGGCTCCATGAAGGAGGAGGGGAGCAGAACACAGAGGAAACCAGAACAACTGAAAATGCCCAAATGTTTTTCCTTGTCTCCTTCATCTGAGCCAAAAGCATTCCGAGTTTGGATTTCACAGGTAGTTCACAGATAGTTTTAAATGCAAACTTTCTGTGAAGCAACCAATGCTTCTGTCCTACAAGACCTATTCCAGATCATCCTTCTAGCCTCACCCTCCAGATGAGAGCAGATGCTCCTGGATGCTTTGAAGATCAAACAGGAAAGAAACACTGGGCAAAGACTTAAACTCCCTCCCCAGCCGATGAGCTTTTCCTCTCCAGTCACAAGTGTTTTGTCCAGTCACACAACTATTCTCTTTACTGCAAGCAATTTCATTCATCTTCATTTCCAAGTCATCAGGGATTTTCTTCCTAACCCGCACACCTCTTGCAAAAGGGAAATGACAGTAATTTGGCTTCTAGCTCTGCTGGACTCTGCCTGGCAGTTCAGCTGTCACACACCTACAGCACAACCTGGCCCCAGAAGTGCTACAGCTGTGCCACAGAGCTGAGCAGGACAGTGGGTTTTGCCCCAGCACTAACGCCTGGGTCCAGCAGCCAGCCCCACGATGCGTACACAGGGATGAAGTGCTTTTCCAAAGCCAGGTCACTTCACCACTCCCAGGTAACAAAAATCCCACAACTCGCAACTCCCAGTGGCACCCGGAGCCCACCAGCATCAGCCCTGGCTGCACGCGCAGCTCTTCCAGCTGGCCCCGTGTCCCCAAGAACTCAGCAGCAGCAACCAAGGGCCAGGCTAGGCCAGTACAGCAAACTGGGCTCCCCTGACGGGCAGCAAGAGCGTTTCAAGCTTGAAATATGGTGGGTCCTTCAGCACCACATTCACCACAAATGCTGTGGTTCCTCCTGTGAGAAGCTACACGCCTGACAGGGGCGTGGTGAAAAAAACCTTCCTCAATTAATATTCAAAACTCCTGAAGTGCTTCTATTAACAAATGCAAAACTATTCCCAGAAGGTAGTTTTCAGCTTTGCATTTTGTGTAAGAGGAAGCGTATCATGACTAAGTGGACAGAAATATGCTGCCCCCAGCACACTGCCTCCCTGAACAAGGCAGGACCGTGCAGGGGAACAGGAAACACACAACCCTCCACACTGATACAGCACCAATACCAACCCCGCTCTTTCCTTCGTCTTCTCAGCTATGCTTTAAAGATAAAGAAAAGCTTGCTCTACATGATGCAATTCATTTGAGCTTCAGCTAAACTACTTTTGGTGGCAGAAATCACCCTGCCTGTATTTGGAACACTGGTACAACATGTAGCTTTCTTCAGTAACACAATTATTTCTTGGCATCCCTTCACTTCAGTTTGACCTTTTAAAGCAATTTACTTCAAAAGCTAAGGAAAAAATAAGTATAGTTAAAGAAACTCTGAAAGCATTAGCTGTGTTTTTATGTAGACAGTTTTTTTCTTTAAGGAAGAAGGGAAGCCGCTAGAGCCACACACACATGCAAGATTACCCAAATTAAAAATTTACTGGAAACATTCAAAAGCTCTAGTAACAAGATCAGCTCATAGTACAAATATAGATTTAAATGCAAAAACGAAACCAATTAAAAAATCTATTCATGATTACTATACATTAGTGGAATATACTGATAGCTACCCACTTTGTGAATGAAATGTAATGGAAGCTGAGTTAGGAGAAACAGCTCTGGAAACAAAAGACAATCTGCCCAGGACAAGATTAGAAAGGTTCTTCTTTCTAACACAGGCATCCTCAAAGGAGACAAAAACAAACTGAAGGTGATGTAGCTTTGTGGGAACTCAGCTTTCCCACATCTGTTTATGCTTTGTTACATGGTCACAGCACATCATTGAGTCCAGTTAACAGAATCCTGTACATTCTGCTCGTCCCTGAACTCCAAGGTGGAGGCACTCATAGAGTAACTGGGACTTTCAGAGGCTAGAAAGAGCAAAGATCACCTTCCATGTCACAAAGCTCGGCAGGGTAACTTGAAACACCGACAAGCATTTGCTTAGAACTAAATCCAGCTGGAAGTAACTTCACTCAGCATCCGTTGACTTATAGTGATCATCATCCACAGTGGAGTAGATGTGTCCCTCGCTGCTGAGGAACTCAACGGCTTGCCTTTGAAGAAAAAAGAAAAATCAATGGCTCCCTAGTTCTTGCCAACACCTTTCTCTCGGGAATTTCCCATTTGCAAACCCCATCCTTACTGTCCCCTTCTGGCATCTGTCATGGGAAGCTCCTGGTGGCTCTACCCAGTGAGCAGTTTCAGTGCTGCTCCAGCAGTCAGCAGCACTGAGTTTCTCCAAAGCTATAGCAAGACATTCCCCCGCAGCGCCCAGCCTGCCACAGAGGGGAAGGCCACCACTCAGTACTTCCCAGGTAGAAGGAGTACCTGCCACTCTGCTTCAAAGGCAGCAGGAAGATAATGGACGTTAATTACTGGTTTTCTAAGTCTCAGGGAGGAGAAGTTATAAGAGACAACAAAGAAGAGAACAAAGAGTCTATTCCTGAGTTTTGATGAGTGCACAGCGAGCAAGGTAGTCTTTGAATGGGATAAAATACTGCTGAGGCACTGCAGTACTCCCAGGTACCTACTACTTTGCTACTGAACTGTTAAACACCTCGGAAAATACGGAGAGAAGCATTTTATCACCCCTTCACTGACAACAGCTCACTGAAGCTTCAGAGCTCACTACTGCATCCTACTGGGAACAGCTGAAATTACTAGCACAGTTCCACAAGGAAGGATCTGAGCTTGCCCACTGTTTTCTTCTCTGCCTCCTTTTATCAGACTCCAGGAAGGACTCCTTGGATTTCCAGAACATCCTTCGCTTCTACACACTTACTTGATTGTCGACATGCTCATATTGTGGAGCTGAAGTTTCAACTCTTGAAGACTCATACCTTCTGGGACAGGGCAGTTTTTAATCAAGTTCAACACCTGGAAAACCAAGAGCCACCATTAGCACTCAGCTGAGCTTCTCTATCATGGGCAGACAGCACAGTTGAGGAAGAACTATCTGTCCTCAAAGAGTAACCGAGCTGGTGTTTCTGTGTCCTACCTCACACCACAGCAGCCTCTGCTGCGAACACTGTGCTCCTGGAGAAGCTGCCTGCACCCACCTGACTCTGATGCGCCGTGAGCCCATTCACTGGCAGGCTGCCACCTCCTCCATAGCCCCCCATCTCACCCATCCCACCGGAGGAAAACGACTGGGGCACTCTTGATGCAGACTGAAATTACAAGAGTAAAACTGCTGTGGTTACACAGGCTGCCGCAAGCCCACAGCATTAAAGACCTGGTGTTATTTCAGAGAAACAATAATTAAAAATAGATTCCCAGAAGAAACTGCTGGAAATGGATGGCAACACAACCTCTCTCCAAGGAAGCCAGGACTCATTACAGCTCCACTCTAGCCCTCCAGCAGTTTCAAGCCTTCCAGCCCCCCAGCACGTATACAATTTCCCCAATGAACCAAGAGGTTCCTCTCTTTGGGATATAACCAACAACCCAGTAAGGGCCAGGATGGAATCAGGATCTCGCCAAGTACATACCATAAGATTTTTTCTGAGGATCATATGTGCATTGACAATCTCTAGTATGTGTGTGGTGAACTCATTCATATTTTCCAGAGGCATGATCTTAAATGCCACCAAGCTTTTCTTATTCTTTCAAAGAAAAAAAAAAAAAAAAGGCAAAGGAAAAAAGTTAATAACACAGGAGCAGGAACATGCTTAACAGCCAATCCAACCATTCTCTCCAGGAACAGGGATAGTGGTGGGTAGGGAGCTTGTCTACATGTACTAGTCCAAAACTTTCTGCCTTACACTTTCTTGTGTGATTTTGCAAGACAATGCAGAGAGCAGAGCTTCTCTTTCTAATCGGCTGGTAATTAACTGCACTTTGCTTTAATGCATGCACTATTATTTATTTATTCATATATTTAGTTATGAGACAACCACGTCACAGAATATGCTACAAGAAACATCCCCATTAACCAGAACCTGGTCTAAGCTCTACAGTACAAACACCCAAGAACCTGGTGGCCGGTAATTCTGTTCCACTGATTTGTCCACAGGAAGGATGAGCAAAGGCCACAATCAAGTGGATATTCTAAAGGGAGCCCACTAACATTGTTCCCAATCACCAAACCCTCACACCAGCGCTCTAGCCTGGGGGCTTGGCCAGACATGGGCAACATCATCTCACCTGGAAAGACCGAAGATGACCAGCTACTTTAACATAAGTTCCTGGAGGTACCACAACATTCTCACCACCTGCCTCCTAACAGAGAGGAAAAGGAGAAAGGAAGGTTTCACTGATTCACATTTCCATTTCTCAATTATCAAAATAAATGACTTAGGAAGGAGGCTTCTCTGGAACAGCATGCGTTCCTATGTCCAGTAAGAGCAGTCAGGTAAACACAAACAGAAATGAAAAATAGAAAAACAAAACATTTGCTCGTTTGAACGCAATGTACACTTGACAGCAAAGCCAGCTGTCTGCTCTGCTGTCTGTCCACTTCTGAGAGATTTTCACTGAGCAACAAGAGTAAAGAACCCTCAAATTGTACAAAAGTAGGTGTTCAATTGTGTAACTTAGCTAGGGGAATGGAAGCAGGCCACAACCTTTTCAGAAGTGATGATAAACTTGCAGTTAAGCCAACTGAATGTCTGCCTCATTACTCTCCCAACCCAGATGTTTGCCTTCAAATATATGTTACAGTAACATGGTCTAGCTTTAAAGACCTGCTGTACCAGCATGAATGAAAGTCAGCAGCACTTCAGGAGTCAGGCATCAGAAAACAAGACAACGTTCATTCATACGTATCTTCACCTCAGTCACTGAGCCACATACAAAATCTCTGTTCACTCTCCTAATATTTCTACACTGGAGGGCTGAGCATGCATCTCTTGGTTCAGCTATGAAATAACAGCCGAGTTTCAGCACCTAAGCTCTAAGAAATTATACAAAGTGAATCAATGCAGTCTCATGCATAAATTACAAAACAGGAGAAGAGTCACACACAGCAACTCTGCTACAGCAGCAGCTCCCTTGGATTTCTGAGACACGTTATCCCTAAAACGCTTTTCAGAAAATCCACATCTTTTTGATAAAGAAGTCCTGTGAGGATCAGGGAGTTGGACTTGCTGATCCTTACGGGTCCCTTCCAACTTGAGATATTCTATGATTCTGTAACTTTTCTCTCTTCACTGCTCCCAAAAGCTTTTAAGGGAGTGTGTTGATAACGAATCTGATGCTTACATCAGTATCGACCCACTGCCTGACATCCATCGGGGCTGCCGTCATGTCGTCCACTTTGTAGAGAATGTTCGTCGGTGCTTTCTCGGCGTGTCGAATGATCCCCATAACGGTGACCTGCGGTGGAAGAGGGAAGAGTTTATCCGGGAAGGCCCCGGGAACGTTCCGTGTTTCTCCTCTCAGAGCAGCA
>NW_020799130.1:5972052-5980718 GCF_003259725.1 Athene cunicularia
CGATGCGCCCTGGCCGCTGCTCGCCTCCGCCGTCCGCGCCATGAGGAACCGCCTGCCGCGGCCGGACTTCGTCCTCTGGACCGGGTGAGGAAGGGCCGGGGTCCCGCCGGGAGCGGGGACTCGCTGCCGGGATTCAGCTCAGCTCCTCCGTCCTGCCGCTGGGGCCGAGGGACGGGCTCTGCCCCCTGAGAGCTGCTGCTCTGAGAGGAGAAACACGGAACGTTCCCGGGGCTGGCGGCGGGCGTTGCTCTCGGGCACGATCCTCCCTGCTCCGGGGGCTGCCGGGCTTTGGATGGGAGAAGGGGCAGCCCGAGGGCAGGGGCGTGAGGAGCTCGTGGGGACCCGGGGCTCTAGATGGGAATCGTTTTGAGAGGGGAGGTGAGGATCTGCCCTATAATGCAAATGGAGGCTCAGGGGAGAGCGCAACCTCAACGAGGCCTCCTGATGCCAGCGAGAGCCCGCAGCAAGCTCCAGCAGTGAGAAACGGTGAGGTAAGGAAAGGATCACAATTCATCATCGTTCCTATTCTTTTAATTATTGCCAACCCTGCCTGACTTAACACAAACTCTGAGTGCCTGAAATGCTCTTCCTGTTGGCACACCTGTAAGAGGCTCTGGGATGGAGAGTGCTGCAAACCAGACTTGTGGCTGCTACAGACTTCTTCAGACTGTAAAGAGGCATCTTGGAAGATTTATTTCAAAAAGGGGCTGTTTGCCGTTAGAAGTATGAAGAACCTCCCTAAATGGAAGCTGTTTTCTCCTAGTTTGGTTTCCAGAAGTGGGCACCCAATTCCACAGGAGGCCTCAGTAGCACTTACAGACAGTAAAAGTTTCATTTTGCATGATTATTGTGTGTATGCCCTCCTGTAATGTCTGCTTTTCATCTGACAGTGCAACATCAACCTGTAATTTGCTGTAAATCCTAGTTTGCAGTGCTGTTGCCTGACCCCACGTTTTTGTTTTCTGTCTCTGTGGATGATTTTTCCTACTTAAAGTAGTTATCAGTCCTTATGACTTTATGTTAATTTTTTTTTCCTTCAAACTATTTCCCCCCATTCTTTGACATAATTTTGAATTCTGATCTTCCTCTTCGATGGGCTTGTTGACAGCCCAGCATCATCTATGAATGCTGTAAGTGTATTGGTGAAAGCACAGAAGCGTGTGTCTGCCGCAGTGTTGGACACACTCAGTGATCGCTTGCTGGAGGCATTCCTGTGTCCGTTGCAATGAGCGTTGTTATGCTGCTGCTCAATCAGCTGTGCAAACAACTTTGCTTCACTATTGCCGATCAGATGTTGACCCGAGATTGCAAAGTGCTGTTCCTTGCAATATTTCCAGTCAGCTTTAGCGTCTATTAAATGCCCTGAGGCAGAGTGAGCCTCCACTTCATATGCTTGTGCACAAGTTTATCAAGATTTATAAAGTGGAGCCCATTTTCACTTTGAACCAATTCCTTGAAACTCCGTGAGTGCCTTGGCCAGTCAACATAGCACTGGTTCCTGCCCCCAAAAGCTCCATCTTTATCTTCTAGGAGGCACAAAGAGCAGCATGTATGCAGGTTTCTCTGCCTTGCTTATCGCTTTAAGCTTATGCCACAGTGACTGTGCCACTTTTTTTTCCAGAGATGATACTCCTCATGTCCCCAATGAGAAGCTTGGAGAAGAAAAGGTTCTGCACATAATAGAAAACCTGACTTCTCTGATAAAAGAGGCATTTCCAGGTAGAATTTGAGGGGGTGAGAAGGGGAGAGAGGCAGAGTCTTGTGGGAGGAGCTTACCAGGGTGGAGAAGGGGAAAGGCACGGACAGGCTGTAGTCGATGGGACCTGTTTGTCCTCTTCCTAGTTGCTGCATGGCATGAGGCGTGTCTGAACTGAGGCGTCTGATGCGCACTCATTGTTTCAGGTTAACTCACCCAGAAGAGGAAAAAAAACATTTCTGTAATTGGTCATTAAGGCAGAAAAGGCTACAAGATTTCCTCACACTTAATCCATGCCAGCAGTGGGGGAAGGATCGTTATTGATGGTGAAAGCTCACTGATTCCTCTGTAGAGCTGTGGCTTTGGGCTGGCCTGTCCCAGGGAGGGATGGTTGTTGCAGTGTCGTGCCACATGGCTGCGGTGTGGGTGACGTGGCTTTTGCAGAGTCCTCAAGCCATGCTGGTTTTCCAAGTCTCTGAGTGTTTCAGGGAGCTTTGGTGCTGGGGAACTCTGAATCAAGCATGGATTCCTCTGTGCCTCCTTTTCTCTGTCTCTAGATACTAAAGTCTATGCGGCAATGGGCAATCATGACTTCCACCCCAAGAATCAGTTTCCGGGGAAGGAGCACAGAATCTACAACCGAACAGCTGAACTGTGGCGTCCGTGGCTGAATGATGCTTCCATTCCTCTTTTCAGAGCTGGTATGGCTGCGCTCTGGGGAGACGGGGGTGGTTAGGAAAATACCACAAATGGTTCTCCCTGCTTCTATGCTCAGAGGAGCAATATTTGTAGAGTGTTTCTGGAGGAAGAGTCCAATTTAATGCTGATTCCTAGCACTGAGTTCTCCTGCTTGCAAGAAAAGAAATTGCTTTATGCTTTAGTCCCTCCTGCTTTTGTCAAGTTACTGGAAAGTGTCCCTACAGAGGATCCAGAGTAGTGAGCTTCAGTGGAGAAAAAAAAAGATCTTTTAAGAAGGCTGCTGGTGCAGGCAGCACTGTGGCTCTAGAGCTGCCTGGCTCCTGGTCCCCATGCAGGGGCTCCCTTCACCTTGAGACCTAAGCACAGCAAGAGGCACACAAGGAGAGGAGTCTCTCCAGATCCCCACTTCGGGGTGGTCAGAGCACTGCTGGCCCCTTGTCCAGACGGTGACTGCTATGGCTGTTGCCAAGGAGAGCTGAGAGGGATGGAAGCAAAGGGGTCACAGCAACCAGCATGACCAGACCTCCAGCTCTTTCCCTCTTGGTTGCATTTTTTCAGGAGCTTACTACAGTGAGAAGCTGCCCAGCCCAATGACACAGGGGCGAATGGTTGTCCTCAACACCAACCTGTACTATGACCAGAATGACGAGACGGCCGGTGAGGAAGATCCTGGAGGGCAGTTCCAGTGGCTGGAAGAAACACTGACCAATGCCTCTAGAGCAGATGAAATGGTATTAGAAGTGAATAAAACTTTGTAGAGGGCTTCCCCCAGCCTGGAAGCTCTTTTCACTCCTGCTCTCCCCTCTGTGCACTCACAGCAGGACGGTGCTCTGTGAGGAGTGTGGGCTTTGTGCTCAGTGCCACTCTTGCTTTTGTAGGTTTTCATTGCGGGGCATGTCCCTCCCGGCTTCTTTGAGAAGAAACGAGGCAAGTCCTGGTTCCGGAGCAGCTTTAATGATCGATACTTGAAAATCGTGCAGAAGCACCATGGAGTGATTGCTGCCCAGTTTTTTGGGCACCATCACACGGACAGCTTTCGGATGTTTTACAGTGATACAGGTACCGGCTCTGGCCACCTAGGCATTTGCATGATAGCTCTGCCAACTTCCAGAAAATCACGGAGTGGCTGTTAGCTGAGTGCAGCTGAGAAGCCAGAAAAGGCTTGTGAAATGCTTTGGTCAGCAAGAGATAATAGAGGTTCTGATCTCCATCCCCAGCCTGTAGCTCCAACCCTCCCTCCTGTCTACCCTCAACTTTTTATCATTTCTGCTCAATGCCTCGCAGCTTCTTGCCTGATCCCTGTTAGTGGGTTTTGGACATCAGCTGAGACATAAGGGAGCAATTATGAATCTTTGCACTGGGGTTACTGGTAGTGCTCTCGGTCTCCTTTGCTGAGCATGGTACTTTTGCACACTCTCACTGCAGGAGTCTTCAACAGCGGTGGAAAGGCTATTCTCAGCTGCAGCAGTCCCCTGTTCAATCCCTGATGCCATTGAGTGTCCTGATCTTTGTGTGTGCTGTTGTGACTAGGGCTGGGGACAGAGCTGCTGTCTGCAGAGTGATCAGTTACCAGGATGCTCACTGCAACATGAACAGGGTGTGATACACACCAAGGTCTCCCATTCATGGGTTGTTTTGCCTTTCTGTAAGGTTCTCCAATCAATGTCATGTTCCTGGCCCCTGGAGTGACTCCCTGGAAAACAACCTTACCTGGAGTGAACAATGGAGCCAACAACCCTGGGATTCGGGTGATCAGCTATGATCCAGACACCCTTCAAGTGCTGGTAGGGGAGCCCCATGTGTTACACACTGCAGTTCTAGGAGAGTACTTCAGCTCCTCCATACAGCTTTAACAGGCAGGACTACAGGAGCCAAGTGACTATGTAGGAGAGGACCCCAACCAAGATATTTCAGCCTCATGTCTAGCACAAAGATTTAGTAAGAGCATCAGTGAGTAAAGGCCAGGTGACTGCAGTCAGCTGGCCCTGGCCTTCTGCTGGGATGAGTTCCCCAGGGCAGTGCAGGGCGGGTTTTGTCATATTTTTTATGTCTTTAGCTAGTTTCCTTTGACACTTGCTTTGCTACCGAGGTAATGTGGATTGCAGAACTCCTCTTTGAGGACTAACAGACTTGTCAAACTCCCTCCAAAAATTTAAACATTTAGAAAATTATTTGAGTCCCCCTACTTGCTAAATTGATTCATCTGTAATGGATCTGAATTTAGGTGAATTGTAGGGGCAGCTTCTGTTTCCTCTGTCTCTTATTAGCAAAGAGGTAGAGGATGGCATGTTTGTGCCTTTCTTTGCAAGGGATAAAGCAGCTCTGTAGATGCTCTGTCTATGTGTTTATAGCATGAGAAATGAATGCTAAAATACACTGTGGAAGGCTAGGGAGCTGGTGAAGCAGAGAGAAAAAGGGCCAGAGACTGAGAACAGAAGTTGTGAAAAACTTTATTTTGCTCACAGTTGAGAAAATAACTCCACTCAGTAATTAACACCACTGTGACACTTGCTTCTGCCAGTGGGCAGTGCTGATAGTAAATAACAGTGGTTTTGGAACAGACCAGGCTCGAATTTCCTGATGTTTACAGATAAAAGTCAAGTAGAGCAAAGCCATCCTCTTATCCCTTATGAAACAGGATGCTTTTGTGGTGAGTTCTGGAGGCTCTCGCCTGAGGTCTCTGTCCCCAGGTTCATGTCACAGTAGGCAGCTGCTGCTGGGAGGCAGCTCACCCCACGCCGGGCGGGCGATGCGCTGCCTGCGGTGAGCGTGCGGGTGGCGGATGGAAGGATTGACACGGGAATGACTTAGTAGGAAATCTAGATTTATTAATAACTAATAGCAATTTATCATTACAAAATAATTCAGAAATGTTGAAAGAAAGAAAAGCGGCTTATTTGCAGATTCTAAAATGACAAGATTCACCGTAACTTACCTAATGGTACCTTAATTTATACGTATATGCACAAAATGTACACACACACACACACACAGAGAGACAAAGGTATTTGGATCCAGTAGAATGAACACAAAACGTACAAACACACACACACAGAGACAAAAGTATTTGGATCCAGTAGAATGAAGTATGTACCCACACACCAATAAACAGAGAAAGAACGGGTGAGAGAGAAGTGAGCTCAAAGAAAAATTTCCCTCTTCTCGAGTTTAGAGCAAATACTCCCAATGCCTCAGCGTTCCTCAACGGGCGGTAATTGAGACTCGAGCGGGTGGACTTTGCCCCAGCCTTCCCTCAGCTCTGGCAGCAGAAAACACCTTAAGGGTTTTGGTCCCCGAGAAGCTCCCAGCTCAGGGGAGATGCAGGTCACAGCCCACTGCGATCCAGGAGAGCTCGGAGGCTCTCTCTTGTGGTCACCATTTATAGGGTCCAAGATAATAGACTTTTGTCAGGTAACTTCTGGTGTCTTCCAGCAGCTGCACAAGAGCTTGATGAATGTGCAGCTCTGTTATTGTTCCATTTGACCCCATCCCAGCCACAGGTGTGCCAGGCCATTGGGAGATGATGGGCTGTTATAACTGTTTCTGAGCAATCCGGAGGGGCAGGAGCCAGGCTCATCCGTTATCAGTCCTTATCTCCAGAGATGGGTGTACAGCTGGGGGGGAGGTGGGTGGAATCACACCAGCACCAAGCAGCCCAACAAGGAGGGGCAGGGAGGGGTGAGAATTGCACCACCACAGTGCAGTGCTGACACAAGCACGGGGGAGAAGGGTCCAATCACACCCAAGTCAAATGTCTCCCTGGAGGGCCCATCCTTTCCTGATTTGTCCTCATTCTGTTTTTTCTCTCCCTGCAGGATATGGTGACTTACTACCTGAACCTAACTCGTGCCAACATGATGGGCTCAGCGTGGGAGGAAGAGTTCCCAACGTGGGAGGAAGAGTATAGACTGACAGAAGCCTTCCAAGTCCCTGACGGCTCTGCGCACTCCATGCACATGGTGCTGGAGAGGCTGTTGGAGGATCCCCACTATCTGCAGCAGTACTACGAGTTTAACTCTGTCAGATATGACCTTGCCCCGTGTGACAAGGCCTGCCGCGTTGATCACGTCTGTGCCATCAGGGAAGTTGATTTTACGAAATACGATGCGTGCGTTAAAACCAGCAGCTCTGCCTCTGCCATCATCAGTGTTTGGCTTTTGTTCCTCTGCTTGCTCGTAGGACTTCTCAGTCCCCAGCAAGTGCTGCAATGACTGAGAGCAAGGGAAAATGAAGAGAGCCCAAGTTCATGATGCACGAGCAATTGTGAATGCTTTTGGCATTGAGAACTCACTTGAAAACCAAGACAAAATCAGTGGCTTTTACTAAAAGCTCTACAATGTTGATTTGAAATCTTCTAGAGAAGCTTGCTCTGTCGGGAAAGGATAGTAATTGCTGCAGTCTTTCTGTGCCAGACTGGCTTGTGTCAGGGAGTTTCTCTCCCCTGGGCTGTGGCTGGAGGTAGTCTGCCTCCCCGTGGACGAGAGCTGTGAGCTGCCACGTGTTACCGAGGAGTCTGCTGCCAGGTGGCTTCCTCATGCTGGTGCACGCCTCTCTTCTGGAAAGAGCACACAACGGGCAACCCAAAAGGTCTTGTTTTGGTGACCTTGTACAGCACCAGCCTTGCCTTCGGCTTACGAGCAAAGCCAGGTGAGATTGGTTCTTCCTTTGACAGTGTATGAACTTCAGCAGGTTTGGGCTATGACTTTCACATATCAGTGCCCAAAGTGAGGCTCCAGGGTAAGAAGCTTGATTATTATTATTTTTTTAAATTTTAATTTATTTTTTCCCCCAGTGGCTGAGCATAAACAGCTCTTCCCTTTTGTGCTCTGTTAACTCACATCCACTTGGTTTCTTCCTTCAGCTGGGCATTGCAAGCTGACCTTGACCACTTCACTGTTAAACACGGAAGGATTTGGTGATTTCCCAGCCCGGGGCTTTGCCAGCTTCTCAGAGAGCCTCCAGGCAGGCAGGACAAAGTGATGGTGTTGGACCCTTTAGGTAGGGGTGAATGAGACGCAGAAGGAATATTGGTGTGTCTGTCAAAGGCAGCTCTGGGCTCTCCCAGGGGTCTGACGTGGCAGAGCAGGAGCTGAACGTGCAGCTGGAGTGTCCTGGTTAGAGTGAGTGGAGGGGTTTTGGTAGTGGGGGAGGGGGTCACAGCATTGGACCCTGTGAGAAGCTTCTCAAAGCCCCCCCTGGCTCCATGCTGGACCCACCTCCACACCAAGGCTGGGCCGGTTAGTGACACCTCTGTGATAATGTATTTAAGAAGGGGAACCTGGGTGGAGGAGTTAGAGTTGTGAGAACGAGTTGCAAGGAGAACATCTGTTAAAGGATTTCACCAGACTGGGGGTACCTGCCAGCACCACAGGGAGTGGCAACAGCTCACAAAAAGTGCCCTCTTTCTATATGATATAACACACAATACAAAGAGTCTTCGGTGATTTTCCAGGAACTCTCAGCTCTCAATTCATCATTAATTTCAGAAGTCCGTTGTATTCCACAGTTTCAGCTAGTTCTTATTGTTCTAATTCATCTTCAGACACCACTGCTCACTGATGCAGTCATCATGGTTACTCATCTTCTGAACAATCTTCATCATAATTCACTTTTAGACTTGACAAAAGACTCAAAAAGTTCTATTTAACATATACTTAATCTCTGTCTAGCTTTTCAATACCTAGCCTTTCTAAGTTGCTTGAACTGTCAGTGTTGTTTCTAGAGCACCTGTGCTCTACTAATTAAACCCATGAAATAATATCTATTTATTAATTATTCCTGCTATTAATAATATCCTAAGAGAAAAGAGTTTTCTAAAGCTTGTTCCTTTTACAACATCTATGCGAACACCAAGGTCAGAGGAAGAACAGAGGAAAAAACATGGGGGGGAGGGGGTGCTGCACGGAGCAGAGCCCTGCACCCCCTGGTGAGACAGCAGGGCCCCCCCTGCACCTGTGGGGGTCACCGGGGCAGAAGGGAGGGGTGGGGGAAGGTGTTTTTAAGGTATGAATGCTCCCCACGGCCAGACTCTCTTTGTTAGAGTGGTGGTGGTGTCTGTATTAAATTTATGTTCTTTTTTCCTTCCCCTAACGAGTCTGTCCTTTGCTTGTGACCGTAATGGGTGAATCACACCCACACCCCCCGTCCTTATGGGCGCCCAGACCTGCTGCCGTGGGCTGGTTCGGGGTGCTTGGGGGGCTCCTGGCCGGCCCTAGGGCAGCCGGTTCCGTGCGGGAATCCGGTAAGTGCCGGGGCCCCCCTGCCCGCTCCC
>NW_020799130.1:5980768-6023203 GCF_003259725.1 Athene cunicularia
CCCCCCCAGGGAGCGAGGCCTCCGGTGGCTCCTTGTGCCTGAGCTGCAGCCTGTGTCCGTCCCCCCCCGAAAAACCGATGGGGACTGGCCGCAGGGGTGTCAGAGAACAGGCTGAAGCAGTGACTATAGAAAATAAAGACTTTTATTTTTTTTCCAGCTCACAGGACAGTTCCCATTACACAGACCATGAACAGGCAAAGGCTCCCAGGCTCCCCCCTCTCGCGCTGCCGGGGGTCGGTAGCGCAGCAGAAACACTGCTGTGGGCTCTGGGGGGGGGGAGGGTGTCCTGCTGCTTTCCGTGGGCACCAGCATGGACATCTCCCCTCAGTACCAGTGGATCAGGTGGTTTTTCAAAGCCTCCACAGCAGGGGGGAAGCTGGAGGGGAGGCCAGCAGCACCCCGCGGGGCTCAGCAGCCCTGCCCCACGCCGGCTGTCATCAGGCCTTTGGGGTTGTCATCAGTTCAGCTACAGCCAGGACAGGGGTAATGGGAGAGCACAGAAACTGAAAAAAAATCAAGACTTGGACAGAAGTGGTGTTCCTGCCATACAAGAGACAGAAAAAGTCTTAAATTCAGCCAGCAGAGGAAAAAATAAAATAGCCAGGTCAACCTTTATTAAACATAAACACAGAAATGTACCATCAACCTCCTATTATAAAAGTACTTTACATACATTCAAGGAAACATCGTATAAATATCAGTATGAAATGTCACTGGCTGCAAGAGTTCCACACTCAGCTAAAATTCTGCCAACATCTTAAAATTTCCTTAAAACATTTTAAACAAACACAAAGCAAAGCCAGCCAGCTGCCGGGCTGCTTGGTTCCTTGGGTCCGGCACTCGCTGTGAGTGCCTGGGCAAAACACATCCCACCTCCCAGCGCAGGCCAGCACAGCGCTCCCGCAAGCTGCTCTGGGCACCAAAGGGGCCGCTCGGCCACGCCAGGTGGTGGGAGGTTAAGGCACAGGTTTTAATCCCAAAGTTCAGCCAACTGGAGTACCAGACATGCTCCTAAGAGGCTGTTTGGCAGGCTGGGACACCTCCCAGGCCTGCCTGCAGGAGACCTTTGGATGGGCTGGGGACCCACAGAGGTGTTCAGGATCCAGCACAGACTCTTCTGTGACTGCAGGGAAGTCCTGATCTGGGAACATTTCAGACCCTGGGAGCAATGGGGCTGTTTCTCAGTGTGACTGACTTCCTACCAGATCTGCTCTGGCTGATGGAGTAGACATTTCACAGGGACCCCAGATGAACTGGACCTGAATGTGGCCCTGCAGCATCTCTCCCCACTCTGCCCCGGGGCCCAGGCTGCTGTAAAACACCAGCACACGCTACACCAGCTGCCCCAGCTGCGTGAGAACACCCGGTAACACACCTGAGCTCTCCATCCCGTGTAGGCAGCCCCAGAAGAACATCGCCCGTGGGCTCCTGCTTCCTTCCAAAGCCGGCTGCTGAGCACCCCACGCCACGTCCCCCTCGCCCCCAGGGCTCTGCTGCGAGCTGGGCAGTAACAGCCACACTAGAATCTGGCTCCTCGGATTTTTCTAATGGGACAAGAGGTCACATTGCTCACAGGCAGCAGCTTCTACATAGATGGCACATTCCTGAAATAGAGTGTTCCTGGGGAACTACACAGACCCAGAGCATCAGCCTGAGGTTGGGGCACAAGGCCAACACCTAGTGCGGAGCTGGCAGGAAGGCAGAGCACTCCCCGCTCCTGTGACCACCTTGCAGAAAAAGGATCTCTGATTTTATTTTTTTTTTTAAGAAAAAAAAGTAAAATTGGAGCCAGGAACATGTGACACAGAGACTTTTGTGTCCAGTCCCTTCACTCTGGGGATCCAAACCCCCTGCTCTAGCCACCTTCTCCACGGTGGTGACCGGAGCTGCCCCCAGGGCACAGCAGAGCCTGTGTTGAGCTGACCCAGCAACTCCCCCAGTGCTGATGGAAATTGTTCCTCGGTAATTAATGCCATGAAAAGAATGCAGTAATCCCACCACCTGCTTCTGCGGGCACAGGCTGAGCGGGTCAGTGTCCCTGCTGAAGAGCCACGCTTTCAGAGTGCTCCCCCGTGCGTCCCGGACACATGATCCCAGCAGGAACCCAGCGATCTGGGGGGGTGTGGGGGCAGCTGTGACGTTCTACTCAGCGGGAACAGCAGCCGTGGGGCGCAGCACGTGTCCTCTGTGCACAGACCCCAGGCACCTGCTGATTTGGTGCCATCGGGGTACAGGGAGGAGGCAGGTACCACCGAACACAGCCTGATGTGGCACAAAGCCAGCCCCCCATGCCAGCCCCCAGTCCTCAGCTGGCTATTTCTGGCCAGTGGTACTGCAGGTCACTGACTCCAGGGTTTTTTTTCTGAGATGGCAGTGGAAAAATCAGCATAACCATCACTCCCAGGGCCAGTGTGCTCCAGGCTGCCAAGTCACAGTGTCTTAGAAAATTAAGTCCCTCTTAAAAAAGTTTTGTTTCTAACTATGTAGTTAGGCTAATGTGAAGAAAAATACAGGAAAACTGAATCTGATTCTACTAAAAGGAACTAACTCTCACAAATGGTGTCAGGAAAGCAGAGGTGAAGGTTAATAACCATACCTTTCTTTGTAACATTCATGAGCATTTAGTTCTCTCAAATTATTCCTAGTCCAGATGAGGACTCTGTTCACATCGGAGCAGTCTGCAATAGTGTTGTGCTGTACCTGATGTTCACAGGCAGTTTTGTATTCCTTTACAGGGAAAATCTGTGGGATCTACGGTCTGGGTCATGGATAGCTGGAATCCAATGATCTCCTGCTTGGTAACAGGGCTTGTGCACACATTGACTGGAAGCCACCGGGATCAACTCGGAACACCAACACTTTCCTCTGCAAGGAACCACGTATCCCAGAAACATTCCCTTATCTTTCTATTTTCCAGTAATCCCATGTTGAGGAAATAACATAAGGACATTGTAATAAATTAACTGCTTTGAACACCCAGGGAAGGAAAGAGGACACATTTCACAACAATAGAGGTATTTTTGACATTTTCATTAATATCTCCTATGGAAAAAACATAGCTCTTTTCAGCTTTATGAAACAAGGGAGGTTCAGCTCTGCCACCATTTTTTTTCTATAAAAATAAGGTTTTGTGTTTACTTGGGTTCTACAACTAAGCTGAATAGAAAGGAGAAGGCTCTTACAAATACTTCTGCTGTTTATCACCCCCTCCCTCTGGAGACTACCTGCTAGAGGAATTCAGCTGGCTTCTGTAAGTCTCTTCTTCAGACAAGCTCTAGCTCTGCTGAGTCTAGTGCTTCCTTATAGGACACCTTGGTACGTGGCAGGGCCTGTGCTCCTGCGGAAACGACCTGCTGTCACGTTCTACTGTACAGTTTGCATTAGGTATGTTTTCTTCATCAAGCTGAAAAGTGAGTCCCCAAATGTAAGAAATTTCTGCCTCCACAGTGATGGAGAGGGCTTGCAGGAGCTGCAGTCACGCCTTTGCTCCAACTTCTTACAGGAAGTCTAACTCGAGGGCTTGGTGAAGGGACACGAGGTCTGCATGATTTGTGATCCTCCAGAAAGGCATGTTGTGCTGTGGCAGAGACAGGACAAAGGCAGGTTTACGGCAGGGGTTTTACACCTAGGTGGAAGCATTCAGGGTGCCCCTGGAGGGTTGTGCAATGCGGTGCTCCCAACAGCGCTGTCAGCACACCATGCTCACGAGGGACTTCAGGCGTGTGCACATCAGTAAACCCAGCTTATCTGCACGCCTGTTTATGACAGGCACCGACACAGACTATCAGCTGCTTTGCCTCAGCGCTCGACTGAGCTGCTGCTTCTCCAGAAGAGCCTTTCCAGGGTTCCCAGGAACCCGCACAGATGACAACTCGGGCACCTGGCAGACAGTGTGAAGCCTGCAGAGGTGATGTCCTGACAGTAATCTGTGCACTTTACCACCTTTAATTAGCATGACTGAACAACCTATTCAGGCCTGTCCAAACCAAACTGTTTGCCACTTGTCAGACTGATGGCAGATGCTGTGTATTGATCTGACTGCTGGCACCCGAGTCTTCACTCCCTCCAGGCTTCTGAAAAATGGCATGACCCCAACTGATAGCTGCATGCTATGATCAAGACATGCTATGTCAAGATACTGTTTTACAGGGACAATGTTATACACAATCCTAAACAACAGTAAAACAGAAACTTTAAACCTCCAAGAGCCAGAAAACTCTCTGTCTTAAAGCAGTGAAAGATCTCTTGCATCAAAGGCAAAGTTTCCCCCTGGCTGCCCCAGCCTGAAGAGTTCAGCCCTGGAAAAAAGAGTCCCTGCAGATAAAGACTGCTGCAGTACCTGCCCATGTATCAACCCACACCCACCCCTGCAGAGTCAGAAACCCACCTGCTTCGCTGCAACCTCTTCGTCACGCCCATCTCCAATTACCACATAGGTGACTTTCTTCCCAAACCGGGACACGATCCTCTCAAAACAGCTCTCTTTACCTGTCAAAAAGACAATCCCACTATAATGAGCCTTAGGCAGAGAATAACAGAAGTCCAAACAGGTCCCTTCTTCCCAGTACAGAAACACATTCTCGTTTTACACCCAGCTCAGCTCATGAGGCCAGAAGCCACCACTATTACATGGACACCTGGATGTCAGCAGCCACAGGGGCTCTTCAGATGCAGAAATTTTATTTCCATAATTCCAGCTAATCCACAGCAGACGCCTCAGTGCCAGGTACTCAGCACAACCCCTTACCTATTTTTGTAGCACTATAAATATTTTCGATGGGAAACACCTCGCCCAATCCATACAGGAGAACTTTGGCAAGAGCTGGCACCAGTTGGGTGGTTGTGATCAGGATGTTCACACAGTTTTTTCTGAAAGTAGAAAAAAAACTTGTAAAAGCACATCTACAGCCAGTGGTGCCGAGGGCTACTCTGGGCAGCTTGCTCAGCTTTCCAAAGTCCCATGTGCTTTGTTGTCCTGCTTTCAAGAGGCTTTTTAGGCCAAGATTTTGATTTGTGGTTTCTGCCTGTTTTCTTTTTGTTTTAAACAGAAATTCTCTGGCAGAAATGCAAGCACAGTCCTGTTATGGGGACCTTCCTAACAACAGATGTTGCAGCAGAAAAATCCCAAAGGGTGCTCAGAGGTGCAGGTCCTGCACTCCTTCACTCTGCTTCCCAGTACCTGTGACAAACAGCACTGGTATCATATATGGACACTGCTGCAACACAGCACTGCATGCAAATCTCAGTGAGAGAAAGGGCTGGGAAAGCAATACACACATTTCCAGTTTCCATACCTGGACTGTATGAGCAGTAGGGACTTTAATGCAGTTTCCAGCCAGGAATCCGTTAGCACTTCTATATCAGTCCTTAGTCTCTGCAGAGCTTCCCTCTTTGGCGGACTAAGAAGGCCTGGAAGGCAGCAACACAAGGTTTCTCAGCCGAGTTGGCAAGTCTAACACAGAGAGAGCCATCACTCAATTCAACAGCTGCCTGTTCTGCAGTAAATAACACGGTACTGAAGGCATCTGAAAGCTGAGACTGTCTCGAGGAAATGGGAGAAACAAGCTGACAGTGACAGAGATGAGCCCAGACACCCACATGTGACTGACTGTGGGGAACTGGGTAGATATTTTTCTCTGATTATTTCAAATAATTTCTCAGGATAAATGCAACAAAAGCATTTCTCTTGTACAAAGCACTCACAGCAGTTGGGTGTTGTCTGAGACCACAGAGCAGGGGAAGGAACTCCTGCAGTCACCCTTTCGGACTTCCTACTTCCCAAGGGCCCTTTCCACTTTAATCCTTTTTAGATATTTTTTTTAATTGCCTTTTTTAAAATCCCCGTATTTTTTATCCCTTTTAGATATAATTTTCTCAAAACATCCAGTTCTGAATTTGAAGCAGCCAGAAAAGGAGCCCATACACTCAAACCTGCTCCCATCAGTAAGTACAACAAGGAGCACCTTGAGTCTGAACCTCTCTCCCCCCAATTTCCTGACATGATGCACGAACCCCCCCCCACCTCACTCCGGCCCTGAACTACACCAGTCCTCGGACAGTGAGGCTGCAGAGGGCCCCACTGTGCACTGTGCTGGCAACTGCTTTACCATGTCACTTTAGACAAGTCCCAAAAAACTCTGCATCCAAGTTTCCCATGTGCAAAATATGGAATAATGGTCTGACCCCTACCAGAAATAAGGTGACTGCAGCATACTGAAATGCAGACCTACACTGATAGATTTTTTAAAGCTCAAAGTTACAGTTCTGAACACCTGTTTTTCAGAAAATGTGTCCAAGAAAACTTCCTGGTTTTATTTTTTTCTTAGACAAAGGGTACCCAAACCCACAACCCACCAGGCCAAGTCACCCTGCCAGGTGAGCTGCTCCAGCAGCAGCCCCTTCCCAGGGATATCAATGCCAAAATTCAGACTAAATGGAAAATTTATCTATGTTTGGTATCTGTGGTTTGCATCATTATTACTACTTTGGAAGGGAAAAAAAATACGAAGATTTTAAGTGACTTTGTGGACAGATGGTAGAGATGTCAAGTCAGACTATGAGCACAACAGCCAAAAGGGTGAACACTCATTTCCTGATGATGGCATGATAAAAAACAGATTTTGTGAAGTTTCACAAGTGAAAACACAAGTGAAGCCGCTTGTGAAGACACAGCACGATATGTAAGTCATTTAGGCCCTTTCTAAGCAGAGTGACAGGCATCCTTTCATACAAAATTAGCAAAGGGACACTGCACCAAAATTTTCTCTTGGATAGAGGACTGACTAACCATCCCCATCTATACAACTCACAGCCTGCACTGGCATGCCATTCGGTTTTGGAAGATGAACCCTCTTAGATTCCATGGAGATTTGATCCCATTTAGCACTAGGAGAATGGTTACTTTTCATGTCCAAACATTCAGGAAAGGAAAAGTTCTGAGGAAGGATGGACACTGGCACCACAAACCCTGTTTAGGAGAACACTCACCTTCAACATTGGTTTTGTATTTGTCATAGATCTCTCGTACCCTACGGTAACGGAAGGCCAGTTTTCTCATCCAGTCCACTCCACCCTGGACACCAACTGAGGAGCTGTGATTTGCGTTACTTCCTGAGCCACTGAAGCCATCCGTGGAGAAACTGTAGTTGCTATTTCAGAAAAGCAGATCTGTTACATGTGCCACAGCAGCAAAATCACTGTAGCTTTTCTGGTGGGGTTGCAGTCTTCAGCTCTGACAGCAGCTAGAAAACGCCAGAGGGGAACTCTGCACAGCCACCACTGCGCCCCTACAGCAGAGACCGACTCCTGTGGCAACATACTCTGATACCCAACTACATTTGCTGCTGGTTCTGAACTGCTGTACTGAAATGTATTGATTCAACTCTTCTCTCAAACCCTCTGCTACAAAACCTTCTTTTGCTCTTTGACTGTTCACTCCTTGCTGATACAGAGCATTCTCCCTGCTAACCCTTTCTCATCCTGCTGCGATAAACCCCAGCACAGTATCTTCCAAACATGGCATCTGCCTCTTTATATCACAGCCGGAGCTCCACAAAGAGATGAGCTGTTCTACCAGCTCATGACTGCAAGCTGGTCCTGCTTGACCACTTTCCCCTTATTTCTTTCTCCCTGACAGACGGGCACTTCTCAGACCTTTCCATGAGCCAGTTCAGCTCACTAATGAAGCAGCAAACTTACTCTCACCCCACCTGACAGTGTGCACAATCAGCTCACGCAGGGATGCAAGCCATAGGGAGACTTTCAAAGGTCCAGATCATGAAGTCTGGAGTGTTTGTTCTCCATTCAACACATCAGGCAATGTTCAATAGCTGCCAATATAATTCACACTGTAATTCCAAAAATCCTAATGTTTTGTAGATCTTCAAAGAAATACCACCCAGCAAACAAACACTGCCAAATTTCCTCCCCTGCTCAATGCTAACCTCCACCCCATAACCCCATTTGGGTTTGAAGTCTTCACAAAAGCCAGATTACATCAGCTATACATGTCATGCATTCGTCAATACACCACCTTAAATCTTGGCCATTGTCATCAGATGCCACGTCTTCTATGTGTACCTGGTCACACTCCTGTTTAAGGAAAAAATAAAGTCACATTGTTGTACTCCTGGAGTATACTGAAATTTGCAGACTAAAAAAAGTGTGATATAAACCAATCCCCTCACGTTTCTCAACAGCAACAAGCCAGGCCACACTGCCTCCACAAAGCTACACACAGCTTCCACTAGCTTTGCCTTCCAGTACTAGGTTTTACTTCTCAGCACCTACAGGTCCTTGCCAAGACTGGGATTTGAAGTACCAGGAAAATCTGGAAAAATCATGTTTCTATGACATTTTGAGTTGTCTACAAAAAAGGAATCCTGACACTCATTAAACAGGTTGGACTCAAAGCTCACTTGTGGTTTGAAATCCTTTTGCCATTTCACAAAAGCAAACCAAACAAAACCCCAAGACCACATTATCTAGTCAAGTATTGGTACTACATTTCACCAAGACAATGGTCAATTCCCTTACAGGAGAGCCACAGCACAAACCCTGAGTGAAAGAAACATCAGCATGGTGGCACTGCCAAGATTCTGGTGCTTAGCACAGCCCAGTTAACCCAGAGATAAATTGCAAATACCGTAGGAGAGGAAGTGAGTTCTTCCTATTTCAGAAATTTCCCACTACTGCTACCAACAAACACTACAGCAGTAAGTGCTGTTGTTGATCATTAAGTTAACATACCAATGATTACCCTTCCACACAAAAGACTGTATTTGATGTGGTTTGGGTTTTGTTTGTTTGTTTTGTTTTTTCTTCTGTGGCAGGGAGGTAACTGTCATTACCACCTACGCAAAGTTCACAGCTGCAAGTAGTCACAGCCACAAATGAAAACTTCATTTAAGTTTCTATTTGCATCAACAACATCTCATTTTCCCATGATGTGCATCAGTGGTGCACCTACAATTAACTTACAATTAACTGTACACTACCCATATCCAGCCTTCCTAAGCTTTAAACTAGTCCTGTAAATTCTGCAAATTAAGTCCAAGAGTCCGTATTCATGGACTCATATCAAAGAAGAGTGATGCTGGGGGGGCTGGAGCCCCCCCTGTGAGGACAGGCTGGGGGAGTTGGGGGTGTTCAGCTGGAGAAGAGAAGGCTCCGGGGAGACCTTAGAGCGGCCTCCCAGGGCTGAAAGGGGCTGCAGGGAAGCGGGGAGGGACTCTTGATCAGGAGTGTAGGGATAGGATGTAACGTTTTAAACTGACAGAGGGGAGATTTAGATCAGATCTAAGGCAGAAATTCTTCCCTGTGAGGGGGGTGAGGCCCTGGCACAGGCTGCCCAGAGAAGCTGTGGCTGCCCCCTCCCTGGAAGGGTTCAAGGCCAGGTTGGACGGGGCTTTGGGCAACCTGGGCTGGGGGAAGGTGGCCCTGCCTGGGGCAGGGGGGTTGGAATTACATGATCTTTAAGGTCCCTTCCAACCCAAACCATTCTGTGATTTTGTGATAAGACATGAGTCAGATAATTTGCTATTTCCAACCGTTTAATACCAGATTCTGGCATTCTTCACACCTTTCTGAATAGGTTGCATTACTGTATCCACTACTATCTGATACTATTTCACAGCACAGCATAGAGCATTGCCATGATGAAAGCAAAGATTTATATTCAAATTCTGTGGAACAGGTGTAGAACAGTGAGATGGATTTAATAATGCATGTGAAAGAGGACAGGAGCTGACCAGAAGTCCATGAGGCAGGATGGGAATGGGGGAGCAGCAGAGACAGCTTGCAAGAATGAAAAACGCAGGGTGCTGCGGGACCTCTCGGGTTACACCATGCCTGTCTGTGGAACCGTGTCCTTCGCAGCTGTTACAGAACCTACTGAGGCACTGGCTGAGCTGCCAAGACTTGTATTCTGTCCTTGGCTTAGTGGCCCCTGAGAACTGACATTCTCAAGATCACCTTTTTCTGCACATCTCTGGTCTCCATTTCAAAACCGGATCAGTGAAGGCAAAGTGCTTACCAGTCCAGAATGCGAATATAAGACAAAGCAGACATCACTCTTTTTATTTATACAGGTTCAAGTAGAAATCTATCAGAGAGCTAAGAGAGCTCATGACACCAGAAGTCTGTAGAATGCCTGTCTCAGATAAAAGAGTACACCTCTTCCATTTGCTTGTGCTTAGAACCACTTCAGATTTGACAGGCTGTTATGTTTCAGCATTAAGTGGCTCTGAAGCACAACAGCCCTCACAAGCAGTGTAGTGTAATTCTAAGAAGGAAATGTGGAGTTTTGCCTTTCAAAAACATTTGCCATGTACCTCCAAGTCATTGAAAAACAAATGAGTATCAGCTACTTCAAAAATCATCTCCTCCATGGACAGACCTGAGCCAATCACTAGAGTTGGATCCTGGCAAAACAAAAAGAGAAAATGTAAATTCACAGTGGTTACAGGCAGAAGTCAATAGTGATAAATCAGTTACATTGCAGTTTCCACTGTATATCAAGCCTGATGTAATTCTATCTGCATTCAACGGTGGAACTACAACTTTCCTAATATTTTAAACAACTTGATTGAAAAAAACCCCAACCACATTCTGGTAATACACTGACCCAAAATGTAACAAAACACTTCAGTACAGCACAGCAGAGACTGATGCATTTTCAGAGGCAACAAAGACTTTTATTGTTAGAAGGGAAGTGTTTGTAATGTCCATATCCCAGCTCTGTATAAAGCCAAATTTTGTGTTCTTTCCCCATCCCAAACTGCCAACAAGTTAAAAGCATCACCTTATATATTTAAAACAAAGTATCATTTTCTATTCCTCCTCCAAAGATTAGCATTTATTTTATGACAGATAACAGTTTTTCTTCTAAAGAAAATACAATATTACCTTGCCATATTTTTGAGCATAAGACCCTGTGAGAAGTGAATGGAAGATTATGATGGTTTCATCCAGGTCCCAGAGAAACACTCGCTGCACAGAGAATAAGAGCAAGTTAGAACTGAGATATTCCAAACCCTGAACTACATGAAAGGAGCAAATTTTAGGGTTCATTTTGTGGTTATGCTCTTTACAGATATTAAACACCAGTATCCATCTTACAGGCTGAACACATTATTAAACTCTTTCAGTTTACTGCAGTGGACTTTATACACTGCTATAGTGCAACTTAAACACTCAGAGTAAGACTCTCTTGGTCAAACTATTTCAAAAGTTTATCTTACTTTTATAGTTATAAAAGCAAAAACTTAAAGAGTGCTTATGAACTTTAGAGCCCTGCTAGGGTAGAAGTTTACAGTCTGTGATTTGGAGAGCACCAGGTAAATGACCTTGGTGTTTACCACAGACACCTCTGTTACGATAAATAAGGAGGACTGGCTGCCATGATGAATAGCAGAGTTTCAGTACAGAAGGACTTTGATATACTTGAGAAGTGGGCCAACAGAAACTAGAAGAATTTCAATAACTGCAGATTCTGCCTGTGGGGTAGAATAACTCCTCATATTGGTCCGAGCTAGAAGGAGCTGGAGGGGACAGTGGACACCAGACACAGCATGAGCCAGCAGCACACTCTTCCTGTGGGTAAGATGAACTGTGTACTGGGGAATACCCAGAGTGCCCAGCTGATAGAAGGAAGGTGCTGACTCACCCTACTTGGCACTGGGAAGGTCACCCCAGATTGCATCCCCAGTTCCAGAGGTAACTAGAGGTGTGTGAGGTAACTAGAGCGGCCAGCAGAGGCTCGGATGGTCAGCAGCCTAGAGGAGAGGCTGTGATGGTTCACTTCGGCAAAGAGGAGACTAAGGGTGATCTAACAGCAGACCACAGATCGCAAAGAAAGGGAACTGCAAAGATGATGAGGACAAGTTCTTCTCACTAGTGGCAGATGGAAAATTGCTGTGGAAAAAGAAGGGGAGATTTGCAGCTTGGGAGATTCCAGTTGTAGACAAAACCTCCTTTGCCAGGTGGATATGGTGGTCCTGGGATAGATCACTAGACAGGCACAGGATCTCCAATCATGGATGTTCTCAAGACTCAGCTAGACAAATCCATGGTTCTAGTGCTGGGGACAGCCCTGCTCTGAGCAGGAGGCTGTACTAGAGACATCCAGATGTCTCCTCCATTGACACCACTATGATTCCAAGGCACATGTAAGTGATGTTTGTCAAGGACCATGGAGAACTCATTTGGGCCAGTTCTCAGAAAACATGGGCCATGGGAATTTCCCAGATAATCTCTTAGTACATGAAAGACATGGACCTGTTGGAGCAGGTCCAGAGGAGGGCCACAAAATGATTTGATGGATGGAACACTTCTCCTGTGAGGAAAGGCTGAGAGAGTTGGGGTTGTTCAGCCTGAAGAAGAGAAGGCTCCAAGGAGACCTTATTCCGACCTTTCAATACTTAAAGGGGGCTTATAAGAAAGATGGAGACAAACTTTTTAGTAGGGCCTGTTGAGATAAGACAAGGAGTGGTCAGGGCCTGTTGGACAGGACAAAGAAAGAGGTGGTAAGATGCCCCATCCCTGGAAACATTCAAGATCAAGTTGGACAGGGCCCTGCCCATTGAAGGGGGGTTGGACTAGATGGCCTTTAAAGATCCTTTCCAACCCAAACCATTCCATGATTCCCTTCCATTTCCACAGAGGTAGGACAAAAGAAAGAGAGGAGGACTTTCACCAATACACTATTCTGCAAAACTACCGTAGAAAACAAGATTACTATTTACCTCCAGTTCACTGTCCTGTGAGGAGGAGGTATCTGCTTTCCTCTTCCCCCTGTTCTTCCCAGGGATGTTTTTTCTTGCCTGCTCATCTAACTCTTTACTTGCTGTTGCTCTTGATAATGAAGGACTTGTGGATGCATCTCCTAGAAGAAAGAAATCACACAGCTCTCACCCCCTCATGTCTCAGAACAAACACCATCATAAAGCTTGTAGAATTTGGTCACAAACCTCCTTTGAAAAGGTAAGATGCTATCTTTATTGATGCAGTAGTAGCTGAACCCTTATTAAAACATAAAACATTATTTCTTTGTCCCATTGTTTCAAAACAGCTCTGTCTCCTCAACTTGGTCCACCAGGACTGAGCTACTTGCTGCATCCTGCCTGCAGCAGAAAGCCTTAAGGCCTGTAACCCCTCAGCTCTCTCACTACCCTGGAACTGGTTTTACTCAATAGGGTTTTTTTAATACTTCTTGAGAGAGCACCAGAAACCCCCAGGCTGGGATGACTGTACAGAGACATGTATTTAATGATGCTTCTCCCTTCCAGATTTCCTGGACTAGTCAAAGGCCTTTTGTGTCAAGCATCACTATACAATGCACGCTGCTTCCACCCCCCATACACTACTCACTTCTGTGCCACTGGGAGCCTCTAACTAACAGCTACACAACAGCCAGCACTCAGAGTTATCTGGAGTGTGTTAATCACACACAAATCCACAACGTGCTAACGTGAACCAGATATACTTAGACTACAGCTCCACTGGCCTATCCAAGAATTAGTAAAGAATAACAGGGATGATCTTGCCCCTGGAGACACAGACTTGGCCATGCACCATGGCCATGGCTGACAAGATACATTATGGAGCCTATTCTGCTACTGTAAGAACACCCCTCCCAGGGAAAGAGTAAAGAACCACCATAAAAAAAAAAAAAAAAAGAATAATCAATGCTTTGATATGCAGAACATTATGACTGTGATGAGAGATACTCTCTGAATCCTTTAGTAACAGTTCAGGCAGAAGAGTTAACATCCCAGACGTCTGCCTAACTAGTTCAGAAATAGGACCAGAACTGCAGTGGGAAGGTAGAGGGCACAGGGGACTTGAAAGACCTTGAATTCAGTCTGGGTCTGAGATGATACATTGAAATTCCTATAAAAATTCATGCGAACTGGTGAACTTGAAGAACTCCTGAGTTAACAAAATGGCACTGAAAACATTAATTACTGGGCCATTCCTTTTCAGTGTCTTGAAATAACAGCTCAATTCCTTAGGTTGTAAACATCAAATAAGAACAAATTCTCATGGGTAAATCTGCTACTGCTCACCCCAACTAGAGGGCAACTGCTTCCTGAAAGAGGGAAAGTGCCTGAAGCACCATGCTCCTTGATTTACATCACGGCATGGCGTTTGCC
Source organism: Athene cunicularia (assembly GCF_003259725.1). Classification (NCBI taxonomy): domain Eukaryota; kingdom Metazoa; phylum Chordata; class Aves; order Strigiformes; family Strigidae; genus Athene; species Athene cunicularia. The sequence goes on from NW_020799130.1 coordinate 5,994,922, forward strand.
ATCCCTGTCTGCAGCATCCCGTAAAGTGAAGGTGAGAGAGGTCTGGAACTCCACTGAGTTCAAGACTATCAATTTGTATGCTTTGCTTCCTGGCACCACCCATGCCTGCTTTCAGGTTGCTTGAATGAGTTTGAGGGCTTGGCAGAGCTCAGGCACTACCGATGGACTCGGGGAAGATGGAGAAGGCAAAATGCTGCTAAGGCAATCACTCACCACCTCCCACAAGCAGGCTGATGCCCAGCTGATCTCTGAGCAAGAGTCACCTTGGAAGCTAAACCTCACCCGACCCTTCTTCCTCTACTTCAGTTTCTATCACTGAACATAACATCATAAAGTATGGGAAATCCCTTCAGTCGGCTCAGGTCAGCTGTCCCAGCTGTGTCACCTTCTTGTCTACCCACAGCCTGCTTGCTGGTGGGGTACAGAGGGGAAAAAGCCTTGATGCTGTACAAGCATTGTTCAGTAGTAACCAAAACACTGGTGTGTTATCAACACTGCTTTAGCCATGAACCCAAAACACATGAAATGAGCACAGCTGCTATGAAGAAAGTTAACTCCATCCTGGCCACACCCAGGGCACCAACAAAAATGAAAAGAATTTGTATTTTTCTTTCCCAGCCTACCAATGTACAACAAGCAGCAGTTTTCAATTTAAAATTGTTCAACAACACAGGAAGAATCTCGTAACTCCTTGCGTAAGACACCAGAAGCCCTAAGTCTTTGCTCTCATCCTTGTTAAGTTTAGAAAGCTGCATTTTTGGTGAGGAAATTTTAGACACCACCACTGCGGTTGGCACATGACACAGCATTAGTGGAAAAGGCCAGCCAAGGATGTGACTTCTCTAGAATAATCAATTAAATCTTTTAAATCTACTTCTACATCTCTTCTCTTACCAGCTAAAATCCCCTGACAAGTACCAGGTAACTGAATACCTGGCTGCAGGAAGGAAAGAGCTAGCAGGAGCTACTGAGACTGGATACCATCAGCTACCCTAAGTGAACACCCAGCCCAACACACGACAGAATCAACAGTCCCCAGGGAGCTGCTGTTGGCAACTCTTCAAGTCACCCCTGGAATTCCTCTCCCTGGGGCATTTGGAGCACGTGGTAGGTGTCTCCTGAATCACAGCAGTGTAGGACTTCCAATACATAAGCTTGGCTGGCCCACCATAATCCGCACACCAGTGAGACCTGACAAGGGAAAGCAGATGTCCTGTCCAGGCCAGTACACACAGATGCTGCAATCACATTTTAGAAAAAAAGTTTTCCCCGTGTCTGCACATTGTACTGTTTATCACAGCTATTTCTGTTTGTTAAAGAAAGATCCAACTCTTACCGGAGGAATGTCTCTGCACTGTCCGTGTAGGCACCATGGCATTTGGTTTCTCAGCTGGGTATGTGGCTGTTGCTAACGCAGTACTCTCCGTGTTGCTGTCTGCTGGTACTACGACTCCAAAGCCAGAACTCGGGTAACACGTCTGGTACTGACTTTGGCCAAGGATCGTGTACGTAGGATACTCCTGTTAGAGGAAAAGGTTAGTTGGGATAGGATGCTTCTTTCAGAAAACACTATATATTAAGACTTTTATGCTAGAATATGCCTGTCAAAGAGAAACCCCAGCAAAAGCCCAGTCGGACTTTACACTATTTCTTTCTGCACATGCAAGGGTTGAGAGCTCTGTTCCCAACCGCCCACTGCACAGGCAGGTTCTGCAGACAGGAGAGCAGCAATCACAGGGCTGTTCTTCTGCCCCCAGTTTCTTCAAAAATGAATTAATTATGAATGATGTGGCAGTAACAGGGAAGTACTGAGTGGATGTTAAGACATCAGTACACTTTGTCTGTACTCTGGAATTTGTGGTTTTGTCTTGTGTTTTACTTTCTGATACCAGATGACAGTGACAGAAAATGGTCTTGGCCAAGGGTGCCATCCCAGCCACGAGAGCTACAGGATAAACTGCCTTTACTCATGGCCTGATTTCAGCAAGCAATTCTTTTGCATGCTGTGATTAAAGGTATCCATTTATGAAGACTATGTACTCATTTAGGAGGAGATCACTGGGCACCTGAAGCTGTGCTTGAGGATTTTAATTTCTGCTACTGATAGTAAAGAAAGCAGCCACCCCAAATGGCACATCACACTCTTCTGGCACACTCTGCACTCCTGATTCCCTCAAAGAGCAACCTGGATTTGCAAACCAGGTACTGTGGTCTGAACTACTGAAAGAAAATCTCTTTTTTCCCCTTATAGCTCCAAGGAAGTTTATGTTAATGAAATAACTTTAAAAGGCAGTAGCATAAGCATACAAGAATTTTTATGCATGCATTGTATTTTCTATGCTTCCTATATTCTCCTTCTGCAAAACTGTGACATTGAAGGGTTCCTCCAAATATTCAGAATGGCAGTTAACCACTGACAGTGCTGTGTACTACCCACAGCAGGTCACAGTCAGGGGGAAGGGTCCTGTGCTAGCTGCAAGGCTTTCTGACTTTGTTTTGTTCTAGCACCATCAGAATGCATCTCCTACTTTACTGGGGCTTTTTTCATTTGTTTTGTTTGTGTACAACCTATTTTCCTCCTTGCTGAGGGAGAACAAAGGATTTCAAGAAAATCGATAATTATAATCAATCCTCCCTGTAGGTTTGGTTCTCAAAACAGTTCTATAATTTCTTCTCCACTGTCTCTCTTGCAGAGATCTCACCAAACAGCCTGCAGACAATGAAACGGCTTTGAACAGATGAAGTGAATTTGTTGCAAAGGCCAAAGGGAAAAGCATCATGGTCAAAGAGATAGCATGAGTAATTCTGCTGACTTAGAGCTAGATACTGAGCCCTATAACTCTAACACCCATTGTGGTCCATTTGAAGTGATGAAAATATTTGTCTTTCCTTTGTTAGCTTTGAGTAATGTGTCAAACAACGGTGAAGGAGATGCTGCACAAATATAACAAGGAAGTTTTACCTGTGAGATGCTGGCTACTGCTGACGTGGAAACATTAACAACAGTTGAGGATGTAGAGACAGGACTGGCATTGGTAGTTGATGCTGTAAAATTAAGAATTACTGCATTAAATGCTTCTAGAAAAGCACAAGAGATGAGACCAACCCAAATTGTGGAACAAGTACTTACTAGCTTATGAGCAAGCATTTGTGCTTCCAGCAGCACTCTTGTAACAGCCAAAAAAGAGTTGGAGTGTATTTTGAAACCAGTTATATTTCAACTGGGCTTACAGGGAAGGAGAGGTACCACGTCTTTAAAAAAAAGTACTTTCAAATGTTTCAGAAACCTTTCCTTCCATGCCTGCTAAGCAACTGGAGTATAACTGACATAGTTTCACGTCTTTACTAAAAGTTTTGAGAAGGCAACAATCACATTCTGATGTTCAATTAGTAGCAGTTGAATATTAATCAGAATAATCAGTAAAATGGATATGAATGTGTTTAAATCAGTTCTGATAAAAAATACTATTTTTGCATTGGACTTAGCATATTTAGTCTAATTAGATAAAAAAATTCGAGGAAACAGTAAAAATATTTCAAACAGTATAAAAAGGGTGCTTCCTACTGGAGAAAGCAAACATATTTCCCCATATGCCTGTGAGTCTACAACTTTTTTTTGGATGAGATTTTCTGTCAACAGCTTGCAGGTCAAATTATTCGAGACATGTAGTTGTTAGTATAAATTTTAAGATGTTTAATAGCCTTCACGGCACTGAATTCGGCTGTTCCAAAACACAGAAGAGGCTGCTAGAGCAGTCTGGGAACATCAGTCATTTAGCAGATTTTGTGGTTTTACAGCCACAGGGCCACTCCATTAAACATTACTTTCAATGGGGTTTTGGGACCCTCAAGTATTGGTGAAAACAAATAATGAAATCAGCATGAACAAAATCAGGATGCACTAAACCAGGTGCCAAGGAAGTATTTTCTTTTGCTAAACCTTCTTTCTCTGCACACAACTAAAACCAAAAATCACTTTTAGATGCTTATAAAAGGACTTGCAGATATCCACAGTATCTACCACCACTCACTTTCTGCAAATAGTACCCATGTGTAATTCACCCCAAGACTGAAGAACTCAAGATTCTGAAGGTTTCAGTCCTTCTACCCCAGGGAAACAGATCCCATCACAAACTCTTATCAATGTATATTGTTTTATGGCAAGCACAGATACTACCTGGTGAACAGCTCCTGGAAAGAGGATTAGATCCAAAATATGCCTCAAAAAAAGATGAAAAACAGAAGAAGTATATCTTAAAAGAGGTGTAGAAATACATAGCATTTACAAGAGGTGAGAAACATGAAGGGTGGCATCTCTGCGGAAGCAGAAAAAAAGGTTTAGCAATTAGCCCCTGGGAATTGCCTCATAGATAGGAGCAGCAGTGTTCAAAAACAGATGGGAGAGAACTTTGGGGGGAGAACATTTAGAAGGAAAAAGGCTGCACTGCAACAGCAGTAATGGTAATGAAGACAGTCAATTACCTACAGTACTACCTACAGTAGCTATGCAGCTGCTAGAAGCACAGCTGTGAGAGTAAGGTACCCATCACGGATACTCCTCATAAGCATCTGCTAGAGAACAGGGATTAGTTTCCAAATAAAACTCCTTGCAACATGTTACTGAAACGATCAAGGCTGCTATTACTTTAAGAAAATGTCACTTCCTAGGGCACTGAGAAGAGCAGCTCTCTGGAAAAGATTCTTGCTAATGCAGAACAAACCTGCCATGAAGCCGGAGGAGATAAACTATCCAGAAGACAGATCATTTTACCACCTCTCTCGAGATTATCATGGAGAACAAAGAGAAAGCAATTCTCATCTGTACTGCTCTGAAGAGGCTGCTCCTCCACCGAGATAGATAACAGAAGTTAAGAAATCATAGAAAAAAGATTCCAAGTGCTGGAATTCTGGTAAAAACACAGATACCCTCACATGAACTTCATTGTTTATCTTAATTCTGGTGTCCTTCCAACATCTTTTTTAATTACCCGTTATCTACACAGTGTTACAAATCAGATCTTTACAAACAGCTCCCACTACAAAGATTAACAAATCCTTTCTGCACTGTGGGTCAGTTGTTTTAACTATGAATGGGCCAAAACCATACAAAAATGTTTTGCACAGATGTGCCAAAAGGGACCTCACATCCCTAACTTCCCTGCTTGATTCAACCCATTTGGTTTTGCTTCAGTCGTTTTCAAAGATGTTTCAGCCTGCTTCATGTACTGGGGAAGGGAAATTGTAATTAATGGATTTTATGTTTCACTTGGCTGCATTGCTCTCACAGGGAAGGAAGAGGTGAGGCAAGAAGCAGCCGTTCCTCCCACATTGCTCCCAGTGCTTCCAAGCACCTCTGACATGCCACCATGGCCACAGCTCAGGTGAGTACAAAAAGCAAAATTTAGTCACTAAGTGCATCTGACCATTTTCCGGGGTTCAAATATCACATTACTTCAGTCCAGCATCTGGAGACTAAACCATACCCATGGCACTGAGATACACCTCTGGTGGGACAGCAGCATGGTACAACTGTGTATCACCCTACTATGGTGGCTGGAGAGAAAAGAGAGATTTTCAAGAGATTAGTAATAAAGCAACCGTATCCATCCTTCCAGCTCCTGCTCTCCACCACCTCCCTTGCACCAGCCAAGTACCGACCTGACCCCTCAGCAGGCTGCTTGCTAATTTGATGAAAAGGAAATGTAGCAAATCTGAAAAAAGAAGAGTTTCAAGCTGGTTTGCAAAAGGTTTTTCAAAGAACTGATAGCATTTACATAATTTGGGTGACTTTTTCGCACTTTCAAAGAGCAGCCTGCAGGGAAGCTCTCCTCCAGCCACACATTCTCACAGCAGCACAGATCAAACAGTTTAAAGTCCTGCTGCAGAGCAAGGCCTGACGGTGGCTCTGTCACGCCACCCATCCCCAGCGACTCACGGCTCCCCATGGTACTTGTGCAGAACCATTTCTGACACTTGGCAACTAAAGCTGGTGCTGTAAAACACTATAACTCATTCTGCCATGGGAGTACCTGGAGGAGAGTTATGTTTGAAGGAAGGTAGTATTTCCAGTGTTGTCTTGCTCGTGTTATGAATGTGGAAAATAAATTAAGGATAAATAGTACACGGGGCCTTTTACTGTCACAATGACGTAAGCTGAGCAAGTACCATGATATACCACATGGCCTTCCTATCAATGAAAGATATGCTAAAACACACTTATTGCTAATTTTAAGATTTATACTCCTTTACTTGGCACTCATTAGACCACATCTGGATATGACATTCAGTTGGGGGCCTCAAGCACAAGAAATACGTTGATAAAATTCAGTGGGTCTGGCAAAGAGCCACCAAAACAGTCAGGAAGCTGGAGCATGGGCCCTGCAAAGGACACCTGGGGGGAGTGGGACTGTCCAGCCTGAAGAAGAGATGGCTTTGGGGGACCTGACAGAACCCTGCTGGTACCTGCACGGAGGTTATCAAGAAGACAGAGCCAGGCTCTTTTTGCAGGTGCACAGCAGGAGGAGAGAAATGGTCACAATGTGAAAGAGGGGATGCTCCAAGCTGACAGAAGAAAAAAAGTTTCACCATGATGACAGTCAGGTACTGGAACTGGCGAAATCTCCATCCTCGGAGGTTTTTGAGACCCAACTGGATAAAACCCTGAGCAACCTGGTTCTGAATTCAGTGTCAACTCTTCTTTGAGCAGGAGGCCGAACTAAAGATCTCCTGAAGTCCCTGAATTATTCTATGGAAATATCACACAAGAAACAGATTAAGAAAGCCTTAAATGCTTTTTTAAAAACTACAAGGAAAGAGACAAATTTTCACAATTCATGACCCAAACATCAATGACAAAAATCCAGCCTAAAAAAAAAATAAAAAATTTGCACATATTTGCCACAAGCAATAATATTCCATTATTCATCTAACTGGCACATTTACTCCTAAAAATCGCTATGGAAGCTGGTGAAATTTAACATCTGGCTTCTTAGATGTGGTACTTCCAGCAGTTGGAATATTTGTAGGCTAGTTCTATACTGAGAAATTAACTTTCTAGCAGATCTACCAACCTGGGGGTGTGTGTGTACAACTGATGAGCCATCTACCTCCAGAAGTAATTTTTTTTTTTTTAAATCCAATGTCAGTCAGTTTATTTCCTGACATCAAGCTAAAGACCACCAACAAAGAGCTTGAGCTGCAAGAGCATTCCCAGTAAAGGCATGCAAGAACACAACATTTAGTCTCCTCTCCCCTTCCCCTTTGCTCTTCACCCTGTTAAGTCCATCAGCATGGCACCAACAAGCCAGCCTGGTGCATACAGAGCTAGGTAGCAAATACAAACCCAAACACATACACACACACAAAGAGAGAAGTGGCAAAGTATAAAGAAGCATGCACAAACCAAGAACAAACGTGCAAGCCTCTCTATTTGTGGTATCTGGACTCAATTAGGTGGAGAGAGATGCAGATAAAAACCATGCCAAGTTACCTTCAATGGAATAAGAATAATGTGCTGGGCTGGACTGGCTTGTGGTTAACCCTGTAGTGCAGGTAAGAACACTGTGCTGACTTGTAGATGGAGTCTGAATTAAACCACTTTCAGGTTTCATACCTGGCCACAGTGCACCTGAATCAGATAAATTGGACCAGTTACAAACAAATATGCTGGGACCAAACAGCATGCTGCTACCTCAGATTAAGATTTTTGCTTGTCACAAAAGCAAGTAACAAATCACACATGGAAAATGTTTAATTTCTGCAATGGTAAGTGCTGACTGTCAGGCATGGATTAGAGCTGCTGACAAAACTGGCTGAAAAAGAGAAAATTAAGAGCACCAACAAGACCAATTTCCAAAGCTTTCAACTAAAAATCTGTTAGTGTCACGGTAAGATTCACTGTCAGGTAGGTATAAAGGAACTGCTAATCCCTCTGATGTTTGGGCTGAGTCACCAGCACAGAAAATGACCTCTTACAGAGGGAGGCTGAAGTTGGTATCCATTAGGGTCAAAGTCAACACTTCCACTACTTAACTGGGCTTTGGCTTGAGTATTTTAAAACAATCCACAAGTCAGCGATTTTCAGAGACTGACAACAGTGAATAAAGAGCTCAAAAAAAGGAAAAAAAAAAATCTAGATTTCCTGTCACTCAGGAAAGCATTTGTAACAACACTGGGCAAAGCAGAGAGACAGCAAAATGACTGTAATTCATCTGTACAAGGCACACATAGGCAGTGTGGTTTCAGCTCAGGTGCCATGTTAAGGTCTAGTCTGCTGCACTGACAGGGCGAAAACAGCATCGGACTGAAGTAGCTCGGGTCAGGCCTGGTTCTTCAGGGCACTTCAGGCTTTTGTCTAAGTGTTTCCAGACCTACAGCCAAAGTCAAAGGCATTTCTCCCTGGCCCTGGTTAGAAAGCAGAAATCAGTTGAGAGGATCTACTTAAAAACAAGCAGGAGTGTGCAAAGCAAAGGGACAAATTATGTTTGGAGCTAGACACAAAGTTCAGGGCCAGCAGAAAGACCAGCCTCCCTCTTAAACCCCCCAAAAACCAGTACCTGAAGCCACCTGCAGCCTTTCACCCCTCTAGCAGGATAAGCCACGGGCTACAAGCTCTAAGTCTCTTACCCAGAAGACACGTGAGACTCTCCAGAGCTGGACAAGAGCAGCAGCTTCAAAAGCTCACTCCATGCTGCAGCTCTGTCAGAACTAAATTCTGCAACAGCTCTTTGATTTATTTACATACCTGATCTTAAAGTGTTACCTATGAGTCAGATTAAGTCATTCACCTATCTGTATAGCCACATCAGGATTTTGATTCTTCAACTCTCAAGTTGCATCTTCATTACTGTTTCAAACTGCTAGAACCATGATAATTAGCAAACAAAAGGGGAAAATTGATTTAAGGAAGATTGTAGCTATACTGCAGAAACTCCAGAGTAGAACGTATGGGAAACAGATCCTCTAAGGAGAGTGGGACTTGCTGTATTTGTTTAGTCTGGAAAGGGAGTGTCACAATCTTCAAATAGCTGATTAGTTTTTAGAGGGGACAGTAACCAACAGTTCCATACAGTGCAAGACAGATGGACAAGGAGCAGACAGCAACATGAGACAGTCACAGGACACACAGAGGTGCCTAGTAACTGTGACAATGAAACACAAACCAACTCTGGATGCTGTAGGATAATTATCACATGAGGAGTGTAACACCAGGTCAAACACACACATCAGAGGTGTTGGCAGGGTTGGCTGGATGCAAGTGCAGGAGCTGACTCGGGTCGTGTGTTAAGGCACCTTTCAGCCCCTGCTTTCCAGGACTCTGTATATCTCTCAGTATATCCCATATCTTTGTACGTCTCTCAGTGTAGACATGTTCTGTTTTCCACACAGCAAGGCACACTCTTGGCCTGATGGCACGTGTCCTTCCCTCTCATTCTGCAAGACAGCACTTATAAGCTAACACAGCCTCAAGGATGACAGAGATGACGCTGGACAAAGGGAAACGAGACCCCTCCATGTCCAACAGCAGAACCCCAGGAGAATGTCACAGGATACATGTGTACATGGAAAGGCCCCACCAGGATAGCCCATCAATTGTAGGTTTGTCCTGAGTTAACGTAAACCATCACATCCACAGTGTTTTTAACACCAACTTACAGACCCACATACGCAGCTTGTATGTTGCTACTCTTATTTTAATGCTTCTTTAAGAAAATCTCTCCAGACCACAAGTATGTTCCATGCAGAACAATGCACCAAACACCATCAAAAAAGTATTACAGCACAAGGAGGGGTGATAAATTGGCAAAAGCAGAGGTTACCTCTTCTCTGAAAGCAGCATCCTAACTTGAGTGATCTCTAGACTATGCTTGTGTTTGTGAGCTTGCTTGAATTTCAAACTTAAAATACATCTGCTTTGTACCAGTTAGATGGAAACATCCATGATGCCTTCTTTTTGGCACAGAAACAAATACACAGTGGAAAGTCATGCAAACCTCTGGAACAGGCCCTTTCATGCTGGTAAAACATCTGACCAATCTGGCCAAGTCCTCACCTGCTCGATGGAGATTTTGTGAGCAGAAACAATTTGTAGAATTTCCTCTGCATTGTGCAGGTTCAGTCCTCTACCCTCCACCTGTCCACCACACCATGCAAGGTCTATCTTCTCAGTATGATCAAGCAGGTACCACTCCAGCACTATTTCCATTACTGGAAATACAACTTTTAACATCTTCCTAACACTTAAATTCAGACTAAAAATTAAGGTATTTAATAATAGACCTCAAAATCCATACCAAGGCATTTCAGTAACTGATCACATTTCAGAACATTTTTAACCAACAAAAGTTCCTATGAAGTCAACAGAAAATGCTGATCTCTTGCCTAGGTCTTCAGAGAATTTCTACTGTTACATTCCAAATATAACACTGAAGCAGTTAAGTACCCCCAAATTCCAGAACCTTTGGATTAAAAAAACCCCAAACATCCCCCCCCAATACATCACATACACACAAAACACTAGCAAAACCCCCTACATCCTCCCTCCCCCCAAAAATGTTAGAATTAAGTTGAAAACACCTTTTTAAACACCTTGGCCTAACACTTCAAGGGAGTGTATTTACATACACATATTTACACATATTTGCCTTAAAAAAAAACCCAACATGTGACACAGTAAAACACCTAAGAACGTACAAAGCAGCCACAGTACAACATCCACAACAAACTAGCAATAAACATCAAATAAATGAAGTAAAGGAAAACACCAGCCACTGTTCAGATAGAGCAAAAACCAGTGCAACAAGGCATTGAAACCAAAGTGCAGTCACCCAGGGATGAGGAGTAAGTTCCAGCAACCATAACATGGGGTCAGGCACGGTTTGTAGGTAACAGACCATTGTGACAACACCCAACTACAACCAGACAAAAAGACAAGGAACAGTATTTAGAGAGACAGCAGACAAACTGCACTGGCAACTGAAGACTTTGAGTATGGACACAGCATGAGACTTCTCCGCACTGCTTCAGCTTTCCAGGGAAAAGCTCTTCTGGAGGAATGAAGGGAGCTCAGAAAACACAACAAGCAGACCTTTGGCTCCCCAGGACATGTAACACAGAGTCAACTAATTCCTCGTCCAACCAGAAATCCTGAGACATGACAGGTGGTGGAGAGGGTCCGTTGTTTCTAAAAACCTCTGCAGCAGCAGTCATACCTGAACCTTACTGGCAGGGGCTGAACTAGAAATGGAGAAGCAGCAAATACCAACAGCCACCCAAATGACCCGACTCTCCTGAAGAGCCCTGAGCTGCTAATAAAACAGCCCAACACTTGCACCCTGCAAAGCTCCCACTTCATGGTATTCAAGTGATCAGTCAGAACAACATAGCATCAATACAGGGCAAATGAGATTTGGGAGATCGTGTTTGATTAAACCCTTGCATCCTAGATACTACAAAACCATTGCTTTCTTCCTAAGGACCCCTCAACCACAAGAAAATTGCTTTTCGTGAATCCCAGGTGTATATATATGAAAAAAAAAGGCAGGCATGTAGATCCATTTTACATATTGACCTTTCTCATAACAATTTGTGCCGTATTACTTTAAACAGTATTAGTAATATAACACGTCTAATAAAATGGAGCTCAGTTGGATTATCTTTTCTACATCATCTTTCAGACATACCATGACAAATCAATTGTTTTGTAATTTATATAAAAAGTTCTTGCTCTGTCAGCAACAAACAAAAGCCATAAATCACAAAATCATAGAATCCCATGTTGGAAGCGACCTCAAGGGCCATCTGGTTCAACCTTTGCTGGCAAAAGCACGGTCTAGACAAGATGGCCCAGCACATGATCAGCTGAATCTTAAAAGTGTCCAAGGTTGGGGAATCCACCACTGCCCTGGGGAGATTATTCCAGTGGCTGATTGGTCTCATTGTGAAAAACTTTCCTCTTGTGTCCATTGGAAACTTCCCAGGAGTAAGTTGTACCCATGACCTGTCTTTTCCACATCACTCCTTGTAAAAAGGGAGTCTCCATTCTCTTTATAGCCACCCTGGAACACAATGGTAAAGTCTCCCCTAAGCCTTCTTTTCTCAAGGCTGAACAAACCCAATTCTCTCAGCCTTTCCTCATGTTGTCGGTTTTATTCAAAGACATCTAGTTCTTCAGATATGGAAAAATTCATCCTTTTACACTTCAAGATACTACGATTTTAGCACTACAGATAAATCTGCAGGAGGGTCTGTTCATTCAGTTATGTAGCATGACCACAAGCCCCTGAGACAGACACTTCACGGCTGTCTCACAGCTGTGCAGCCCCCTGACAGCACACACGGTGCATGGGAAGGTGATGCTCTCCCCTCTCATCAGAGCTAGGTGCTAAGGGGAAAAACAGCCTCTGCCACCACACATATTTGAGAGCTGGCAACATTATACAATATTTACATATGAAATCAAGCAGGGTTAAAAATGAAGAGAGAATTTAAAATATTGATTTTTACCAATTAGTTTAAAAATTTCATACATGCAGGGGGATAGCCAATCTATCCCCCTGAGGGGTATTTTCCCCAGTGCCTGACACTTTAATATACAGAGTACAAGGAAAGACCAGGCAGCTCCTTTCATTAGCTAACCCACTCAGAATTCAGATTTTTTTCTGTCTGTACTACTCATCCTCAACTCCCTTTACACATCACGGAAGAAGATGGCCATTATCTTCCAGAACAGACTAACACCTCAGAGGTGTGTTTCTCCCTCCATTGCTATAAGGGAAGCACAGGGTGAATAATTCTGTCGTTAAGCTTTAGCTGCTCAGTTGTAACAGGCCTCTTACCCTTCAAGCATCTGCAAAAACTGGGATGGCTAATAGAAGGATCAAGTATTAGAGCAACTTAAGCAAACTTATTTGCCTAGTAAACTTGGAAACATTTTAGTATGAAATCTACATTTGGTGAAAGATGAAATAACAAAGAAGTTATAAACCTGGCCAGCAAAAAGGAAAGGAAAAATGCCTTTAGCAGAGATGCTGTAGTACAGGGTCTTGCGTGATTTCACCAACAAGGGAAGTGCACAAACACAACTGGAGAAAATGATGATTCCAAACTAAGAACTATCTGGCAAGCTTCATGGGGAGACGTCCAAATTAATGTCAATGAAAAAAGCTTTGTGAGAAATAATATTTTATAATATGAAGTCCCATCTAGACATCAGTACAGAGCTACAATTTAAGTTAGGCACGTGCTTTCCTACAAAACTCTTCTCTCCAATACACGTGGTTAAGCTTAACGTTGGCTTTTTAACGAGGCATAAGACAGTAATTTCAGGCACTACGAAGTCTGAAAAGTTACTTCTTACCGAAAGGAGGTAGTCCATAGGTTTGGGTGGTCTGGGGGTAGATGGTGTAGGGCTGAGACTGCTGTAGTGCTTGGTACTGAGTCTGACCAGGGTAAGGGCTCATTGTTTCCGAAACAGGTACAGAAAGGATATGTGCATATGGCCTTATGAAAAAGAGAGAATAAAAGTAAAAAAGAACTACTAACACATGCATCGTCAGCCTCCAAATCAGGAGACACACCAAAAAATTGCTTTAGAAAGGAGAAACAATACACACTAACAGGTGGTCTTAGTGTAGTAACTCACTTGTGTTCCCAATACAACAGGCTCTTGGTTTTCTATTATGCTGCCAGTTTCTTGTAGTGACACCAGGGGAAACTCTCCTCAATGATACCAGAGCACCAGTACTTATTCCAGGACTGGGAGGGCAGGGTGAGAAGGGAAGAACAAACTCCCCGTTCCAACAGGCATGAGCAATTAGTTCCACTTATCATGCCTCACAACACCAAATACTAAAGCTAATACAATATAATAGTATGTGTCAAAATCACTGGAACACACAAAGAGACTGTACAAAAGCAAGCATGGGGGCTTAAAGCCTACTATGCTGCAGTGGGAAGAACTATTAAGATCCCCAAATATGGTGAATGACGAGAAAATAGACATTTATGTCCAGTTTGTTTATTCCTCAAATGTTATGGGTATTATTCAACAGCACTACTGAGTTGTTAGTTACTTGAAGGGACTCATTTACCCTTGTGATCATAAAACAGCCACTGAAGCCAAAGGGTGAATTGTATCAGCTTCAGTATCCACAGCAATGAGTATCTGTTGCCAGCAGATATGAAAGCGTGATTTGCAGCATTACAGAAAGGCATAAAGATGCAAAAAGATTACTCCAGAAAGGAGAAGTACAGAATTCAGTAAAATCTGTTTTACTTACTTTGCAGAATACATTTGTGAGGTATAATCATTTGATGACCTTGGGATATAATCAGTGCACGTCATAACTGAAAAAAAAACAGTTTGTATAATTACATAGGTGATTTCAAAACCCAACAAACAGTGACAATTAAATATCAGCATGCACAGTACATTTTAACCAAGACAAAGGATTCACAAAGGCTTTTTAGTGCCTTGAATATCTGTTTCAGAGCAAATCCTCAAAAAATGCACTGTTAAACTGGCACAAAAATGGTTTTCTTGCCCATTCACGGCATGTAGGTGACTCAGACAATACTATTTCTCCCTTTGTAACAATGTTCTTTCTCTTTACCAGTTGGTACTGTCATCTTTTGCAGCTGTCATGATAAAACTTTCAGTCCTGCCTAAAACCTTGCACATGCCAAAGGATCTTCATCTGTGCCAAGCTTAACACTTCTTTTCTGTGTCCCAGAGCAGAGACCAGGGCAGATGCTTGTTTTGTCAAGCTTTCCTCTTCCCCTTCATTTTTCTACATACTCTACCCTGAGCAGGGCTCTAGCACCTGTCTTTCCTTTAAACAGGAGCAGTTCCCAGCTCAACAAACTTAATCCCACACAAAAAGGGACAACAAACGGAGCTGCAGTGCACAATGCTCAGGGTCCAAATTCAGATGACCTCTAAAGAAATGTGACAGTTACATCTAATGGGATGTCTCCATTTTTCTGTTTGAATAAATCCACAAGAACTGCACTCTACTGGTAAGACAGTTACTCAGTCTGAAATCCAAGGAGGAAATGCTCAAAATCTGCTCACTTGGCTCTAGTATACCCCATGAGATAGTTCTCAGTTACAGCATTCTGGGTTGGGGTGGAGAAGGAGGCTTGAGTTGCTATGTCTTAACCCAAGAGTCATTAAAAAAACCCCACGTATGAGCTGACCTGATACTCAGCCATGCATCGAACTAGGAAAGCAAGGATGTGCAGGCACCCTGGCACAGAATTTGGCACTGCGCAGCTCCTCTGGCACTTCACTGCTGTAGTGCGTGAAACCTTCCCTGATCCCCAAGTGACATGACTTTTGTGACTGCACATCTGCCCAGTACACAGGTTTACCACTCGGATCTCCAAGCACCATACCCAGATTCTTAGCAAACACAGGTGTGCTGCTGTGGATCCAGATAACTCATCTGAAGCTGGTTTCGAAGCTGGCAAAGCACCCAGCTTCCAGCCCGGCCTAGGAGGGGTCCGGGCTCACAGTGTACCTCTTGTACTGGTCCAGGGACCTGGTTCCTACGTCATTAACATTACAGGAGACTGCACTTCCCCTCTCCCTTCTGGAGTGACTCAACTAACAGCCTTCAAAAAGAAATATGGTCACGGACAACAGCGTACTTTGCCTTGGGATTTGCTCCAGATGCCAGTAATGTGCTGCAACAAGTCCAGCTTTCCCTATCTGGAACAGTCCTAACAACTTTACTGCTCTTGTACAATCATGGAGTTAACTCTCTTATCAGTTACATTCACTAAGGGGAGCAAGTAAGTTTGCACAGGCAACCCCAACACTAACATTTGCATTCTGCTACCTAAATAACCCCCTCTTAGTGTAACCTGAGTGTAAGCAGCTGAGAAACACAAAGCATCAGCCACGTGCTCTGAACCTCTGTGCTTGCCTTTGCACATGGTTTGAAGCCCATGTAGCCCATGTAGCCCAAGGATACAACAGAAAACACAAACTGGGAACTGTCGGATCTAAGGGCTTTCATTCAATACTTATATATTCTCACATCCCTCGTGCAAAAATGTCTTTTTTTTATAAAAAGAATGTCAATATTTATCCGAATAGTAATGTAGTAATGGTATTTCTAGAACCGTGACTTTTAAAATAGCATATAAAGAATAAGGTAATGGGGTAAAATAGGAAAAAAATCCAGCAATATAGCATTACTGCATGCAACTTCTGGAATTTATAAATGGCTTATCCAGTTAGGCGGCAGATTTTGCAGGCTAAAACTTCTGGTAACTCCTACAACTGCAACATCACAGCATATTGATTAAAAGAGTAAAGATACAACCAGTTAGCAATGGAAAGTTACACATTACATATTTTCAATCAAGTTGATCTGATTTACACTTTAAGTTCAAGTATGGGCAGTCAAAGGTATTCTACACAGGAATCCTACTTTTGTGATAACCTCCAGCCTTCTTTTTCCAGAAGAAACGACACATTCCACCTCTCACTATGCAATTGTTTTATTTTCTGCCTCAGTTTCCTCTCCATTCATTTCATAAGGAATTTCTGCAGACATCCAATACAGTTCAGAGTCTAAGATTAAGTGTATGGCATATTATTACAGAAGACCCAACCAGCTGTATAGGGACAACAGTTTATAATAATAACATCTTTCACAATCATTACTGAACAACTCAACCCTCAAGGAAAATCATGTGTAAGGTGGCTTAGACATAGCAGTATCCAGCAGCAAGTTGGGGGGCAGTGACACAAAAATATTTGTTAGAAAGAGATATTTGCTTACTGTCAGGAATTAACAGGTAAGCACAACTGATAGTGAGGGCAGGCTAAGGATTACAAGGAGACAAAGCTTGTGCTTGATGAAGCAAAGTAACGAGACCAGGGGAAAAAAAAGAGTAGACAGTGGGAGCAGAAGAACTCCAGAAGATACTTACTCTCACTGGACATGGGAAGGTTTGAACCAAGGCTTGAAGATTCAGGTTTCTGATCGCTGACTTCTGCGTTGCTCACATGACTGCCAGAACAGACAAAGGCTAATTATTAGCATTATGAACTCTTAAATTCACATCCTTGGGCATCATAACTCCTGCATTAACGTTCCTAATCGAGGCAAACTGGCCCTTAACAGAAACTAGCTCTGCATCCTTTGGTATTCACAGAGAGATCCCAAGAGACAGGTCTGCAGCTCCAATTAGATGTTAAACTGTATTGGGTTTGCATGGCAAAGCTTTAGTAGTGTGGGTGGCTACAGGGGTGGCTTCTGTGAGGAGCTGCTGGAAGCTTCCCCTGTGTCTGAGAGAGTCAGTGCCAGCTGGCTCCAAGATGGACCTGCTGCTGGCCAAGGCTGAGCCCATCAGTGACAGTGGTAAAAAGCGGGGGGAAAACTGTGCAAGAGAAAACTGCATGTGGAGAGAGGAGTGAGAATCTGTGAGAGAAACAACTCTGCAGGCACCAAGGTCAGTGAGGAAGGAGGGGAAGGAGGTGCTGCAGGTGCCAGAGCAGAGACCCGTGGGGGACCCGATGTCAGAGCAGGGGGAAGCCCAAAGGAGGCTGTGACCCCGTGGGACGCCCGTGCTGGAGGACCTGTGGACCCGTGGGGAGAGAGGAGCCCACGCTGGAGCAGGTTTGCTGGCAGGACTTGTGACCCCGCAGGGACCCACACTGGAGCAGTTCAGGAAAAGCTGCAGCCTGTAAGAAGGACTCATGCTGGAGTAGTTCGTGGAGGACTGTCTGCTGTGGGAGGGAGCCCACGCTGGAGCAGGGGAAGAGTGTGAGGAGTCCTCCCCTGAGGAGGAGGGAGCGGCAGAGACAAGGGGTGATGGACTGACCACAACCCCCATCCCTGCCCCTTCACTGCTGGCGGGGAGGAGGGAGAGAAATCAGGAGCAAAGCTGGGCCCAGGAAGAAGGGGTTGGTGGGGGAAGGCGTTTTTAAGATTTGGTTTTACTTCTCATTATTTGCCTCCGATTTTGGTAATAAATGAAACTAATTTCCTCAAGTTGAGTCTGCTTTGCCCATGACAGTAACTGGTGAATGATCTCTCCCTGTCCTTATCTCAACCCACAAGTCTTTCATTATATTTTTTCTTCTCTGTCCAGTTGAGAAGGGGGAGTGATAGAGAGGCTCTGGTGGGCACCTGGTGTCCAGCCAGGGTCAACCCACCACTTCAGCTCCAGCACATTCTCAAACTCCACTTACCAACTGGTCTCTCAAGACAAGGCTGGAGCTTCACTGTCAGCTCAGCAAACTTAGCAGCTTCGAGCTGCTGCCTGCAGCAGAAAGTATGAATTTCTTTCCTGCTGCATGGGCACAGCTTCCTGCTCCCCTGTGTCAGCTCAGGCACCCTTCAGGCTCTCCACAAGATTTTAATTTGCTCATCCAGCACAACTGTGCAGCTATTTTTGCTGGGATACCGAACAGACTCTGCTCATGGAGGGATGCAGCAAGCACCATGCTTAGTGCACACTGGAGCTACAGGCAGAACTCCCCCTCTCAGCAGCAATAAGCAGTTATGTTGGCTTCTTCACCTTATAAAACTGCAGTGTGAAAATACCAGAATAACACACAGATGCCTCAAAACTTAATGAAAAGCTGTGTTGCAGAACTAGCAATAAAAAAACTAAAGCCAACCAGGCAATCATAAAAGGAAAAAGCAGTTTCATGAAGAAATTAGCTGTACTCCCTACTCTACATATGAACAAAGCAAACATTGTCACATAACTGAAACAGTGCGTGACAAATCCAAAATAATCTAGTAATGTGCAAACATTTCTTAAGTACAGAAGTGACACCCAGTGCAAGGATGCTTCAACACTGGTCTCTGGGGACAAACTCTGCAGCGAGGCAACCTGCCACGGACATGGGAGTCTGTGACAGCAGGGCCACCACATACCCCTCACGGCAGCATTTACTCAGCTCCTGCAGGCTGGGGGAAAGGAGAAGCCAAGGAGTGTGTGATATCAACCAGCAGTGCCCTGGTAGCTGCGTCCTGCCCTGGACTGCTCCTTCACTGTGACAGGCCCCTTTTGTCCAACACCTTGCTCCAGGATGGGCTGCAGATAATCCCCTGGGGCAGGAGGTAAAGCTTTCCTGGGACAGGGTAAGGGGGAAGCTGGCTAGTAAGTGCCATAGGTTTGGTTATGAGGTAAGTGTGTTCCCTTCCTTGGGCTGGTGAGAGGGAGCAAAGCTTAACCAAAATACATAATCTGGCTTTTTCCCCCTGAAAACCTTTAAAACCAGAATCCTTGGAAAGTTTTCTCAATATATTCTCAACAGCCCTGCATAATAAAGCATGAGTTGTACAAGAAAACATATTTCTACACAGACTCAGAGTCTGTGTGTACTGTTGCTCTTTGTGGAAAGAAATGTTGTGATTCTGGGGCACAGACAGTCAACCTACAGCTATTAAGTGCCATATGGTTCGCAAGTAGGTTGAGAACTGCTTGTTGTGATCACTTCCTGTGGAAAATGTAATGATAAAATACAATTTCTGACTATACCATAACAGCCCATGTTTTTGCTGTCTTTCTCACTGCTGCTCTTCAACACATGCAGCTGTGGCCCTTGGAACACATCTATCCCAAGTGCTCTTATACTCCATCAGTTACAACTTTTCAATTCTCACGGACTCAGAGACAAATTCTCACTTGCACTGTGGCTGCCTTGCACCACCAAGAGCATCCCACAGGCTGGCCTGACCCACAGAGCACAAGGTATTCACAAAAGTATTAAGACTCTTACAGGTGCTTAATGCTCCCAAGAGATACGACCCTCACTGTGTACAGCTCTTCTCTTCCCCACATCCACAATCCAGCTAAAACAAATACAGCCAGAGAATTGACACTGGCTGAAAATAATGTTGCTGAGGAGAAACAGGTCTAATAAATTATTTTAAACTGTTCCATAGGTCAAACTTAAAATCATATATAGTTTTACCAAAATACAGACAGAATATTTAAACAGAATATTTAAGCAGGTTAGAAATACAATTTTATCCCTCCCCCTATTCTATTTTTAAATACTATACAAGGAATTTTACACTCAAATCTTGAGGCTGCTGCTGCTGCTGCCTGTAGGAAAGCTGTGATTGCACTGAAGCAGGGTAACATGCTGAAGGAGAATCAACACCATTCACTGCAGCATGTTCAGACCTGCCCGTGCTGCCCTCAGCTCATTTATAGCCAACAGAGAGAAAAAAATCCTAGGACATGGTCCATCTCATGTCATAGCAGCCAGAAAAGGGAGCCTGCAGTCATCAGCTCAGATTTCTAACTTTTAGACATATAATGAATTTCACACACTGCTTGTTCACTGGTTCCTGTTAAAGTATTCCCTTTGATTTTTAAAAGAAATATCTACTAATGTCCCCATTCGGGGATTCAACATACCACATCCACTCCTGCATGAATGGCATGCACACTGTTCCCTCCTCATTCACACTGGGCTGTCCGAGGCTTCAAAAAGAAATCTTTCTTCACAGTATTTTTTACTACTCACAGGAACAGAGTAAACCCTAATACAGCTGTTCTCACTATATAATAATAGTGATTAATTCCTAAATATGATATGGATCAGAAAGCATCTAATGAGGCTAAAAATAGTACAACACAACAGCTTTAAATAGAAGCTATCAATTTGAGAGGGTTTAATTTCTCAAAAACAGTTATCCACATAGTTTTTCTGAGAATCACAGCACATATATTATTAAAACATTCTGAGTCTCACCAGAACAAATGCATGTTATGTGCAGTACATGACAGTCTCATCAGATTCCATGAAAAACAGGATGCTTGATGATGCAAGTAAGACTCTTTGTAGCTAGTTTTATAAAACCTTAATAACAAAGGGCCAGGTTTTGGGGTTTTTTTTAATTGGGAATTGAATCTAAAAATTATATCAAATATAAAAGTAACATATTTGCCCTATCTCTGTGAAATATAAAACCATATACAAGCTTCTAAAATGGATAACGATAAAAGAACATTAATAAAATCAAAATTACATACCTCAAGCTTTGTTCTCTGGATTCCTGCATCTTGGCTTTTTTCACCTGCAAAGACAAAACCACTCAGACACACAACTAACATGAGCTGTCCTTGAATCTATGCACACAGACCTCGGTTAGCAGATCTCCACTGGTTACTACAGAGTTCACATCAGTGTTTAAATACAGAAAGCCTTGTACTGAGCTCCACAGCTGACCAGTGTAACCATGCGTTCTTCATCTCAAAACAAGCTTTTTCCTAATTAGAAAACAAGTGCCAATACTGAACACGTTAACAAAATTGTCATGTTATTTAAGTAACAGATGATGGGATATACAGCTACAAATGTCTGATAAGGACAATTTTATGGAAATTGAATAAAAGAGCCATAAATTTTAAGAAATTCTACATAGATGCAGCACAACTGTTATAAAATTGGGTTCTTTGCTTTTTTCCCCCTTTATTTAAATGTTATATAAAGATAGGAACCTGAGTATTTTTTTCTGTAATAAATTAGGAGCTATGATTTTCCTTTCTGAGTAAAAACAAAACAGCATTTACTGTTTTTATATGTGGCCAGCTGGATCCAGTTTCTGTACAAGGTATTACACAACAGAAAGCACTGGCTTGAACACAAATTCAGTTTTCTGCATGCAGGCGACAAATACTACTTTGAAATCCTTGGTAGATTGACAGGCTGAGTTTCTGTAGACTGTAGTCTTTTGAGCCAGATGTTCCTGTGATATACAGACTTTTCTCTCCCCCAACTTCTCCCTCTAGCAGAAAGTTTTACAGCCTCCCATGTTTCTGAAGCACATTTAGATGCCAAACTTGCTGTTTCAGTACCCAGCTGCATTCAGGGCTCACCCCGGGCCCCGCAGGGCACTCAGCAGCTAGCACTGTTTAGCACGTTTTCTAGGAAGGGGGTCTGGGAAGGTACATGTTGGGTATCAGGCTGCAGGGATTACAGCCCCCCAACTTGGGTACAGTAATCAAAGAAAGACTGCTGCCACATATGAAAGCTGCCAGCATAGAGGCATCACCATGTTCAAGTTTGTCTCTCTTAGGTGAGTATAAATAAAATGCCAGGAAAATGCAATTTGAGCATGAGAGGTCAAAATGTGCTCAGAATTTTCTTTAAAAATAAATTAATAAAACACAGGTGAATTCCTGTTGGGTAGAGGGAGGTGGGAGGCAGAGATATAAAAAAGGATAATGGCTCAAGGAAGCAGCAAGGGGAAAGCAGTAATCAACAGTAAGGATGGAAAGGAGAAAGCTGAAAGGACAATCCTCTCTTTCTGATGAAGTTACCAGTATTTTAGAGTTCACTGTGCTTTTATCTCTGCACTAGTCTTGCCAGCAGCTATTCCCTCCAGAATTTCACAGCAGAACACTACAAACTTCACTAGCCCTCATCACACACATAAACAAGGCAAAGGCAATGACAAAAGACTGGCAACACAATGGCTTAGATACCACACAGACTCAAACCTTCTGGCATTCATCGATTCAACCTGAACAAAGAGTTGGTAACACTGACATTGACCTTAGCTCCTGTTGTCATTCTTCAGCCCCACAGCTTCACAGGTTTCTCCAGAGCCCTTCTGCTGCCTGGCCAGGAATACACACTACTGGTGCCCACTGCCATTGAGGTCCAATGCCTAAAGGAGCTGCATCAGTCTGAAGATGATAACTACAACACTAAGGGATGGCAGTCTAGTGTTCCTCCAGCTCCCTCGGGTATCGAGTTATCAGAGCATGGCTGCTGCCCATCCATGACACCCCTCAACCCTTCTTGGCATCCTTCTGTCCTGCAGCAGGTGCTTCAGCCCTTCCCCGGGACCCTGCCACCCACTCCTGAGCAGGGACATCAGCCACCAACACTGCACCAGATAGCCCTGTGTGCCAAGCTGCTCACAGGGTTCTTAAGGAAAGGAGATAGAAGAAAATGAATCACACCAGAAAAAGCAGCAGCAAATGGCTTCAGACCAAAGTTACATTGAGGATAAAAATAAACTTAAGAGTTGGCAGCTTGAGTTTGAGATTTCACAGGAGGAATGCTGCTGTTTCCAGTCAGGTACTCAATAAGCTCTGGCTTCTTCATTTCAGTAGGGTTTTGTGTTTTGTTTGGTTTTTTTTTTTTTTTTTTACAAAATACCCCAACGAAAAGCCCCAACTTCCCCCCCCCCGCCCCCAAGAAGCAAGGTTTTGCAAGAACACATCAACTTTATTGACATTTTTATCACAACCAGAATGGAACAGCTGTTCCTAAAATGCCTCTTGATAGCCAGGACTTGAGCTCAAACCACTGCTGGGCTGCTCTGATGACTTTGGTCCCTGGACTGGAACTTCCATCTTGACGAGCATCTACAGCGCAAGGCCACTGTGCCTTGTCCTCTGATGTGAGACCTTCCCCCCCGCCAGAAATATGTCCTTGGTGTTGTAAAGAGAACAATGTTTTAAATGAGTTTTCCTTTAAGTCAATAGTTAATTTCATTTTTTAAAAAATCAGTAAATATCAGGAGAGGGTTTCATACTCTCTTTAAATTAGTCTGGAACATGGGATAACAGTGTAAGTATGCAGCATATGTCAAGCAAAACAGCAATTTTGAATTTCAGTCTATCATGTCCCTGCCTCAACTGGCTAGCCTCGGCTAGTCCCTATCTCTGCAGGTTTTTAAAAGAAATGTCTTAATGGTAAGCAATAACATTTACAAAATCTTGAAACTTCAGTAGGATGCAAACCCCATTTTCTATCCATCACTAATCACTACAATTTACACTAAAAGTTTAAGTGGGAGGGAGGAGTTTTAAATGTAGTCTTTCATGGGCTTGGAAAGCATTTTCTCTCTCTCCTGACACGTCATAAAACATACTTAATGCAGGAACAGCACCTGGTAACAATAACTTACGGATGATGTCTGGGGCACAAGGAGAGAGTGCTGCCATAATGTGCTATAATCCCAGCCCTGCATGATCACACTCCGGCCTCAAACCCTGCACAGGGAACCTACCCATCCTCTCCTGCATGAGCATTAGAGAAGGCTGCTGAAACCTCTTCAAATGCCTCCTTTCAACACACACTCCCCTCTTAGAACCTCTGGAGAGGTGCTGAGAGGTTTTTTGTACCCTCTTGAGTGACAGGATCACAGTTCAAATATTTTTCGTGCAGGAGAAGTGAATTCACCGATTTTAAAAATAAAAAAAAAACAAGGAAAAATATATGGACTACCTTAGTGATTCAAGTTTCAGCTTTAGCAATTTCAGACATTATCTGACTAAGCTGTTCTGCTGCACTACAATGAATGACATATCTTTGCTCCTACCTCCATCTTTTTATTTCACTATCAGTTTTGAGCTTATGTTGTTTGTTTGGGTTGGTTTTTTTTTTAAAAAAAAAAAAAGACAAAAAAGTCAAGTGACATTCTAGCTGTTTCTATAACTGAAAATCCAAATTATTTTTTGTGCTGGAAAACTCTGTTTCTGTCCCAGATCTACCAGTGTTGGAGTTCAGCTGTATTTAGAGTCAGAATCAAAGCAGAAACAAAGTTTTCCTCCTAATGTCAAGATAAAAGTTGCTCTACGACTGAATCCAACTCTAAAACTGATATTCATAGCCTAGGGACACCCCAACACACACAGCTAGCCAACAAGGAAGGTGATGACTTGTTGGAGAAAATGCTGCCAAAGCCATTTAACACTGCGGCAATGCCACTGTGAACAGAGGACTGCACACAAGTCAGGAATGCAGAATTTTATTGCAAGCCCTTTGCCAATTTCAATTAAGAAAAATGTTCAGCCCAAACACATGACCATTGTTTTTTCTCTACACTTTCGGCAGCGTTGGGTCTTTCTGGAACCATGCTCTCCCTACCACTGACTCTGGCTTGCTTTTGCTGTCTGATGTGAGAACTCTTTCCAAACATGTCTTTCAATAAATGTAACACAAGTTCAACATCCCTTATAAAAAGATTTTTGTAATTTTATAGCATTAAGGATTAAATAAAGTATTATAGAAATCAACTACATGCATCCACAATGCATTCAACAAGTGAGAGATTACTATACATGATTACTTCTAAAAACTAATCCAGATTAATAACTTATTATAAATTAATAACTTTTTTTGTGATGAGAATGTCAGGAAGTCACTTTGAACAATTTTCCCCCAAACTCCCCTTCGCTCTCTTATTTCCCATGTCTGTTTCTGGTTTATAGCACTGCAGTGTGCACAGAAATTTCCCATTCTAATTCAGACTTGAAAAGGGAAGAAACATTCCAAAAAAGGGATAAGAGACATGCCTGTTTAACATGCCAGGCACTATTATGTGAGGTGAGAAGTCTAACATTCATTTAGAAAAGACAGACTGTATACATTTGGACCAATCATTACCACACCAACACAAGAAAATGACCGGATTTCTTTTTATTATTATTATTTTTTAATACACTGAACCCAAAGCCTGATGACTTCTCTACAGGCTCC
The DNA here is from genome assembly GCF_003259725.1 of Athene cunicularia. NCBI lineage: Eukaryota > Metazoa > Chordata > Aves > Strigiformes > Strigidae > Athene > Athene cunicularia. The sequence goes on from NW_020799130.1 coordinate 6,020,402, forward strand.
TTTCTGGATTCAGTTATCAACAGTTTATTTTTTGAAGCAACATACTAACTGTGTTCCCATGATTAAGAAAAGGAAAATCATTTGTGAAAGAAAGAATTCTACATTATCAACATTGCGTTACTAGTCTGACAGGATTTTGCAAAGCCAACTGCATTTTTTTTTTTAATTAGGAAAATTCACTTGTTTCAGAAATGGTCTTACTACAAAAAAATGAAATAATTGTTCTTTTCATTTCCCCCTGGCAAGAATGTGCTACTGTATGCATAATACCACCTCACTTACTTATCAATATAATCTCATATTCTGTCTCAGAATAACTGACTGGCATAAGATACTTATAAGAAATTACCAAGAAAATCTTCAGCTAAAAATTACAGAACTTCCTTACAGAGGATGCTTTCATGCGCTGAAAGTTAGCTGTACCCTGTCTCTCATGCCTTGAAGAATAAAATTTTATAAAGACAGTTTTCATTATATAAGGATATAATTACAGATATTTCCTTTTTAAATACACACATTTCATTTTTTAATCCTACAAATATCTGGAGTTCAAATTATGTATTTTACTGATTAGTTTCTCATTCTGTGCATATTGACTCGGGCATATAATCTGTATGTTGTGTCAAGCAATATTCTGAATAATTGTAAATTTACATTTCCATTTCACTCAACTTTGTTCCTAAGTCATAAAATTGTATAAATGACATTACAATGTATTTTCTAAATAGTTAACTGAAGAACATAAAATTTTCACATTAAAAAAGCAGCAAAATCTTTTCAATGAGGACATCACCAAATTGCCCTCAGCATATTACTCTGGTTTTGTGTGCATTTGAAAAGGTCTCCAAAATTAAAATAAGCTTCACTCTGAAGGTAACTTGGCAATTTGTAACTTTTCATCAGGATTAATTTGGGAATATAACATTAATACAAACTTTTCTGCTTAATTCCTATGCTATTATGCGTTAGATACATTAATTTAATCTCATATCGCACTGTATTAATAATCGCTCTACCCAAAACTTCTGTGACATGATATTATCAGTTACTGATAATACAGACAGTATTGCAAACATGTTAGATGTCTGGACAGCAATTTTTAACCTAAGACATGTTTCCTTACTCGAACATACTGTTAAATTAAGACTCTATAAAGTGCTTTCCACCTATGGAGATGATGGATCATGAGACCTTTTCAAGATCTCAAGCACAGGAAGAATTAAAGACTATATACACTGTAATAATCCGCGTGTTGATTCTGTCACTGAAAGAGTGAATTTTAGTTTCTCTAGACGAAGCTTGAAATAGTCTTGTTTTCTCATCATAACAAGTGAATAACTTACATAGAAACATCATAGAGTTTAAGCACACATAACTATTCCTTTTATTACTAATGCCTGTAAGATTATTGTAAATTAAATGTACAACACAATTTACTAAGAACAAAATGATTTTTCACCTCTGGATAAATATACTAAGCATAAGCCTTATTTTCCATTATTAATTCAAATAACTGTATATTGAATTTGTGAGATCACCAATTTGTTTTATATGTTCATTTTTAGCCTTTTAAAATGTACTTACTGGTTGTTCGGGTAAGTCTTGTGGCTCTTCCATGGGTATTACTATTTTAATGCTTAAATGATTCAAATCGTGTGTTCCTCGGCAGTCTTCAAAGCCTGTCAAAAAAAGGTGTTCATAGCTTTATGTACTTTTGGGGGGGGTTATCATTTAGGCTATCAGAGAACATTAATTGTTATATATTCCACCCACAAGCTTTCTAAACTCATGTTGCCATCTCCTAAGTAAAAGATGAAATTCATATACGGAAAGATTTCATAAACAAGGGATTTAGTTTTAAGCTTCAAGATCCAGACTTTTTCACGCACGTGGCACATTTCTACAACATTTACTTGTACCATACTGACTACAGAAGCTAATGTCTCAATCAGACATGTGCACCATGATTTTAAAGACACTTTAAATGATCAAGTCTGGTCTACTAGGTCAGTAAACAGCGTGATTCAATCTAACCTGTTTTAATTTAGAACATTTATATAACGAACAAAAAAAAAATCAGGACAAGACTGTACACCCAAATTCACAAAAGAGGGTTATTATTTCAATTTCCCTTTTCAAAATGAGAAATTTGATGAAAATTTATAAAATAAGTTTTATTTTGGAAGCTAAGTAACCCAGTAGCATTTAGCAGAGAGATTTTATATACTATACCAAAGAGCTGCTATTCCCCAGGGTTTTAAAACCATGAAAAGGAAATTTTGCAAATTACTTTCACAATCTGATTAATTTTTGGAATTTGCTGAGCAAAAGATAAAGGTACATGTCCTCCACGGCTTCCCTCTCTGTCTGACCGGTGTGCGTGAACAGTGTGACCTACGCATTTGATTGCTCTTCTTTCACCCTCTCATTTCAGAACCAGTTTATTAAAAACAAACCCTAACTTCTTCAGACAAGCTTCACCTCAACTGTATCAAAAGCAAACAGGCACCTTCTCTTCCATCCCAGCAGAGCTGTTTCTTCCACATGCACATGTGCATTACTGCACACAGAGCAGGACATAACCAGATTACAGAAATTAGAAGAAATGCTGAAAAACATTTCGTGGTTTGGAAGAAATGAAATACAGTAACTTTCTGTCCCGAGGTACAAGCTCTTCCTGCTTCCACAGCCACGAAAGATTTGCTGTAAATCTCAGTGGAAATGCAAAAGGACTCTACCTGGAGCTCCTTTCTCTACATCCTTCTGTTTTCCCATCCTGTCTAAAGCATTCAGGCACCTTCA
>NW_020799130.1:6023253-6041380 GCF_003259725.1 Athene cunicularia
GGGGAGCTGGGAAGGGTCAGGGGGAGGGTCATGGCTGGGCTGGAGAAGCTTCAGGGGCTTTTCCAACCAGGACAATTCGGTGATTCTGTGCACTGAGGCACCACCCACCGCCTTGCACCTGCTCAGCTTGAGCTACCTCAGAGCAGCTTACTCAGTAAGCAGCTCACCGTGAACAGAGTTCATTTTTAAAAACTGAAGATAAACAACACACATTTTTATTTTTTCTGTGGCACCTCAAATCCCAAAATTAGATTTTTAACTCGTATAAAACCCAAGGCAACTGTGCTTCAGATAAGCTTATCACAAAGTTTCTATTACAGAACATTTTAAAAACATGACAGTGACAGAAGAGATACGAAAGCAGATCTTCGATATCTTCAGTTCCACAGAGAGTCCAAATTGCTGCAGTTGTACCCACGGCAGGGGGTTCTAACACAACTGCTAGGCAGAACAGCAACTGCCATCCATCCCGCGCACAGCCACAGCTCCCCGAGGGGGCTGATGCTTCCTAACCTCAGAAGAGAAGAGGTCAATGATGAACAGCTTTGGGGGCAGCCAGGGTTTGCTCACTTTTCCCATCTATGTATCTATATTTGTGTGTGTGTGTGTGAGGGAGGTTTGAAAAGTAGATTCTGGCGGTGAGAATACTTCTGTGGGCCACTGGGATTGTAAATTAGAAAACCATTACAAAATGTGAGTGTGCAACAAGCCATCAAATGAGTTGCAGCAATGAAAGAAACGTTGAGAAAAATTAGTCAAGTGTTACACTACTAAATATCAGCAAAATACCATATTTTTTTCCCTTTATGGGGTGGTTTTAATTATTTACCTGATAAAAACTATTTTGTAATATGTGAATTAAAGACTACTTATTTAATCTAGACTTGTTTTCAATAGCCATCCTATTTCAATAGCCAATAACTCCAAATTGCACAAAACACCAACAATGTAAAATATCAAGGATGGGTGTTTTGCATGTCATTTTATTTTGCTTGCTCAATTTATGGAGACATATTATCTAAACTTCAAAACGAAGGCACCAAAGCAGAGGAACAAACTGCAGAATGGCATTGACCCATTGCCTGCCTCCTGTTCTTCACAAGATCGTTAGGACAGTAATTCCCTATTAAAAGCCCTGGCAAGCTACGTACAGTTTCTTGCAATAAATTCTGTTTTAAAAATCCTAAAATGCAAAGTCTAGCTTGGTCAGACTCTCTCGAACTAGATACTATGGATATAGTTTCTGAAAGCTATTCGTTATTAGCATCAGGTTGGACTGCTATTTACTTTCATTCTGTTCTTTTCAAGCCCATCTCCTTGGCTTTGAATATAAAATTTCAGGTGAGGAACAATTATTCTCTCAAGCTGCAAATAATTAAAGTCAAGGATACTGTGATAAAACCAACAAGCAGTAATTACACTGATTAGAAAAAAAGCTTTTTGAATATGGTTTTATATTACTTTTAAAAAGACACTATTTCCTTAAGAACAATGTTTTAGTTAGGGTAATGAAATTATATCTGTTAAACAGAAAGTTAAAGTAAAATCATAGAATCAATTTAGGTTGGAAAAGACCCTTAAGATCAAGTCTAACCATTAACATAGCACTGCCAAGTCTAACACTAAACCATGTCCTTAAGTAATCTAAATACCCCCAGGGATGGTGACTCAACCACCTCCCTGGGCAGCCTGTTCCAATGCTTGACAACCATTTCAGTGACGAAATTTTTTTTGTAATAGACAATCTAAACCTCCCCTGGTGCAACCTGAGGCCATTTCCTCTTGTCCTATCACTTGTTACTTGGTTTAAGAGGCTCATCCCCCCTCTCTGCACCCTCCTTTCAGGGAGTTGCAGAGAGCAGTAAGGTCTCCCCTCAGCCTCCTCTTCTCCAGAATAACCCCCCCAGTTCCCTCAGCCGCTCCCCCTCAGACCTGTACTCCAGACCCTGCACCAGCTTCACCAGTTGCTCTTCTCTGGACGTGCTCCAGCACCTCAATGTCTGCCTTGCAGTGAGGGGCCCAAAACTGAGCAGAGAATTCAAGGTGCAGCCCCACCAGTGCCGAGTACAGGGGACGATCCCTGCCCTAGTCCTGCTGGCCACACTATTCCTGACACAAGCCAGGGTACTGTTGGCCGCCTTGGCCACCTGGGCTCACTGCTGGCTCGTATTCAGCCGGCTGCCGACCAACACCCCCAGGTCCTTTTCCTCTGGGCAGTTTTCCAGCCACTCTGCCCCAAGCCCGTAGCGTTGTGTGGGGTTGTTGTGACCCAAGAGCAGGACCCGGCCCTAAGCCTTGTTGAGCCTCATACAATTGGCCTTGGCCCATCGCTCCAGCCTGTCCAGATCCCTCTGTAGAGCCTGTCTGCCCCCGAGCAGATCAACACTCCCACCCGGTTTGGTGTCATCTGCAAACTTACCGAGGGTGCACTCGATGCCCTCGTCCAGATCACTGATAAAGATACTGAACAGAACTGGCCCCAGTACTGCGCCCTGGGAACACCACGTGTGACCGGCCACCAGCCGGATTTAACTCCGTTCCCCACAACTCTTTGGGCCCGGCCATCAGCCAGATTTCACCCAGCAAAGAGTGCGCCCCTCTCAGCCACGAGCAGCCAGTTTCTCCAGGAGAATGCTGTGGGAAACGGTGTCAAAGGCTTTACTAAAGTCCAGATAGACAACACCCACAGCCTTTCCCTCATCCACGAAGTGGGTCACCTCGTCACAGAAGGAGATCAGGTCAGTCAAACGGGACCTGCCTTTCATAAACCCATGCTGACTGGGCCTGACCTCCTGCTCACCCGGTACGTGCTGTGTGGTGGCACTCAAGACGATCTGTTCCATAACCTTCCCCAGCACTGAGGTCAGACTTGCAGGCCTGTAGCTCTGCGGATCTTCCTTCTGGCCCTTCTTGTAGATGGGTGTCACATTTGCTGACCTCCAGTCAATGGGACCTCCCCAGTTAGCCAGGATGGCTGATAAATGATGGGAAGTGGCTTGGTGAGCACCTCCGCCAGCTCCCTCAGTGCCCTTGGGTGGATCCCATCTGGCCCCACAGACCTGTGTGTGTCTAAGTGCTGTAGCAGGTCACTAACCATTTCCCCTTGGATTACGGGGGCTTCATTCTGCTCTCCCTGCCTGTCTTCCTGCTCAGGGGGTTGGGTACCCTGAGAACAACTGGTCTTACTATTAAAGACTGAGGCAAAGAAGGGGTTAAGTACCTCAGCCTATTCTTCATCCTTTGTCACTATGTTTACTCCTGCATCCAATCAAGGATGGAGATTCTCCTTTGCCCACCTTTTGTTGCTAATGTATTTATAAAACATTTTTTATTGTCTTTTACAGCAGTAGCCATAATGTTTTGTATGCATAACAATGTAATCTATGCAGTTATTTCTACTTCTTATTTACTCAAGGGCCAGTACCGTACCATAAATAGGAATGAATATATGAATTAAGCAGAAGAAGAGTCTAAGCTTCCCATATTTTCCAGTGAATTTTGTGGTGTCCCATGCTGCTACACAACACACACACGGTATGGGAGAGCACAGCCAAAGCCATGTAAGCCACCCCCCAACCTGAGCAAGGTTTGGCCTTGCAATATGCTTTTACTCTGTGCCACTCACCACGTGCAAACTGCTTCTTTGAGAGCAGAGCAGAACTTGGCACAGTGGGATGTGGTGGATCCCCTCACCCTCTCTTTTTTCAAAAATTTAATTAAAAACACCCAAAGAAATAAACACAAAAAGTGAAGAGAGAAGGGATACATACTGACACTGCTATTCACTGCACAGCTACCTAGTGCTTTCTATTCTGAAAGTTTATGACTTAAGTTTTAATCTTCAAGCAAAATACACTATCAGTCATCTCCCACACTGGCAGTGACCCGTGCCCCTGCACACCAATGTGGGAGCAGGTGTATGGATATAACCTCCTTGTTCCACAGGAAGGTTTCTTTACAATTTTATCCTTCCCCATATCTCAGCATTCTTATATCCAACTGTGATAATATTTCATCAGTCAAGCTGCTGAAATATTTCCAACTTGGTATTCAACATAGCCAAACTGTGTTCTGACTACATCAAGCAAGCAAATCTAGCCCACTGCCTACAGGATCACAGAAGGATTTCACAAAAACAGGCATTCTCTAAAGTTTTGAAGATTCTCCCATTTTGTTCTTAAACAGCTTGATAAAGATCATGGGAAGCAACATCATCAGCCTGGTTCGTAGTTTGGTCTGTGTAATAAAACAGCCCCTTAAGGAGCTGTGAGGAATTGAATGATTTTGTGTACTAAGCTTCATTTTTACTTCCTTCATGCAGAAACAAGATAATGAAAATTCTTCATGAAGTTGTACTATCACAATAATGCAAACAAAATGAATGAGTAAATAGATGCCTGTGTAAAATGTTCTATTTGGCGAGTCTGAATACAAACCCAAAAAAACTTCAACAATACTTTAAAGAAAAGGGAGTTGCAGTATTTAATACACTAATGCAACTCCAATAACATGCAAATAAAGGCAGAGGTGAGCAGAAGAGGAGGGGCCCATCTAGCTTTCTTCCTCCAGTAAGGAATGAAAGACTTAATAGAAATAACTTCCTTCCACGAGTAGACCTGCAAGTAACACAATTAATGATTTCCTTCCCATGGTGCTCACAAATTAATTTATAAATATCATATTAAGGTTGCACGTCCAGTATCTGACAGTCATCCCATCACTGCCAAGCAGATGAGAACAGGTGCATTACGCTGGTGCTTGAAAATACAAATAAGATAAGAGGAAAAAGGAACTCAGGTTTTTAACTTTAAATTGTGATACCCCCAAATCCTGCTTCTAACACTATCAACAATCAACTCCTCAGACAACAGTCTTGGTAGCCAAAACAATTCTTAAAAATTTCCAATAAAATCTATCTTCAAGGCACCATATCTCAAGCTTAGTTTTGTTAAATCCCTCTCTTTTATAAGTACAGTTCTCTACTACTTTTCTTCTTCAGCAGCAGAGAGCAGCTGTTTAAAAAAAAACCAAAAAAAACAAAAAAACCCAAAAAACAACAAACCGGAACAGAGTTAACAAATGAAAGCTGTGCTACACACCAGTCTGCTGATTTCGTATCTTTAACAAATCCAGCCAATCTCATGGCAAAGGTTTATACTCTGGTAACCATTCTTTGCTTTTTCTCACTCTTCATGCACACACCCAGGCATACGCACACAACACACACGGATATTTGCAAAATAGCGTGAAGAATACCAAAGAATAAACCTTTGCCATGAGATCTGCTGGACCGTTTACTGCTCCCTCCCTGTGCAGTTAAAGTAAAGAAGTTCCCCTCTTCATCAACTGAGGACGACTCAGAATAAAACACTGTAAAAGTTACAGGGAAGGCAGATTGTATGCCCTATTTTTGAACGTACGAGTGGCCATGACAAGCCTGTAAACACAGTCCTGTAGGACTGAAAAATCATGGTTCGATTAAAATGTCATAATCCTAAAATGGAAAAAAAAGTGTGCAGTGTTTATAAAGTGAGAAAATTACTGAAATTAAATGTGGTAATACAAATACAGTTTTACCCTAAGCAATGTTTGTTTCATTAATAGGAATTTTCACGTTATTTTTAAATCCTTGAAGGGATATCAATGTTAAGCTGTCTGCAGTTCACTTCGCTTGAGCAGTGACACACGCAGCTTCATTTCCCGGTTCTTACGCAATTCAGATAATTTGATTTTGAAACCCAGCAGGGACATTTTTAATGGGGAAAATAACTGTTTTCAAAAAAAGGGAAATTTGGAAATAACATCTTCACCCTTGAGAAAAACAATTCCCCCAGAGTCCAGAAACAAGTCGGCAATTTTTTCTAGTTAGATCTAACATGCATAGCTCACATGGCACAAGAACACAAAACTGCTATTAACCTTTTAGTTGTAAAACAAAGCACATTAATTTATGTAAACCTAAGAAAAGTAGAAAATTCAATTAACTCCTCTGTTCACGAGGATTCAGCTTGCATTGAGACTTAACGGATTTTTTCCAAAGACCACAAATGATAAGATACCCTGTATCTTATGGCTTGCATACATTCTTGTGGTTTAGATAACCGATAAATGGGTGGCAAATGTCTAGAGCTGCAGCTCCAGAGGGAAAAAAAATGTTGTTTGTCTTAATAGCTTTCTAAAACAAATTTTCAAAGAGCAGAGCATACTGCCTTTAATTTCTAGAAGCCGCTTTAGACATATTCAAATAGATTTCCTGAACAAAAAAGTTTCCTGAAATATTTAATCATGTAAGTCCGACAGCAAATCTGCATCATAATAACCACACTAAAAGACCTGTTTACATTATGCAGCTCTAAACTTTATTTTCAATAAAAGATTTCACTAATACATATAAAAAAGTCACACAGCTACCACCAGAGGCTACCACGAAATTAAACTACAGTTCTATTAGAGAAACTGTTTCAGTACTCCACTTTCACTATAATTTCATTTAAAAGGTTGTGACTACGGTAAATTTACTTATTTCTTCTGTTATTTTGCATTAGAGGCAGCCATGGTATTTATCAAGGTGCAATCAGTTCTGAGAACATCTGTAGCTATTTGTGTCTTAGCAACAACAGTTGCTAGAGTAACCTGCTCAAAAATATTAAAGAAAGAATAAAGTACTGGATATTTGAGATTTTTTACTGGGGAAAAAAACAGTTTAAACGATAGTGTTCAATGCTCAGGTTCTCAGTAAGAGCCACTGCTTTTAATTAAGTGGATTTATTACACCATTTGCTTCACACAGCATCAGTCCTGCTGGCAGGAGCAGGTGGGAGCACAGGAACACCCGCCCGGGTCAGACAAATGGGCTGCAGGGCCCAGCCCAGCGCCGTCCGCAGGTGACACTCGCAGGGAGCGCGTGAGCCTGGCCACCCTCCATCATCCCCCCACGGCACTCCAGCACCCACGGGCGTGACACCGCAGAGGGGACATCCCTGCCTCATCCTCCAGCATCCACTCACGGATCTGTCCCATCCCCCTCTGAACTGGGGGCTGTCGCAGCTCCCACAGCCGCCCAGGGCAGCGCATGACCTGCTGCATTAAGATTTTTTCGCTGTTTTACAGTGATCAGCTCCAAGCAGCTTCAGTTCCAGTACAGCAGGAGTGGGAGAGCAGCTCTGCTTTCAGCACAGCCCCTCCCTTCAGGATTTCCTACACCTTGATTACATTCTCTCTGGAATTCAGAGTGCCAGCCCTCAGCTTCCCTTCATAAGGCACCTGCTCCATCCCCGAGTAGGGAACAGCAAATGTAAGACAAGGTGACAAAAACTCTCAGACAAACCAGCTCCACTACAGATGATGGACAGACCTGCACAGTGAGAATAAGAAGGGTAGCCAGAAGTGGAGTATTGTGGTGGACATCCACTACAGATCCTCTCTCGAAAAGTGAATGAAGCCATCTTTAAACAGCTGAAGAAACCTTGTGATCACAGACCACAGCTTGCAAGAGGAACTTTAACCACCCCAGTATCCCCTGTGAGAGCAACACGGTGGGGTGAACAAAAGCCAGGTTTCTCAATGCATCAAAGAAATTTTTTGTGTGTGGTGATGTGACATGGTAAGAGTTCAGGATCCCAGGAGAAAACAAAATAAATAGCCAGATTACAGTTTGTTTAGTAGACTGATCTGATAGGTATGGTACTACAAGAGGGCCTGAAGGATCAATGTAGCCCAGGAGAGCTGGCTGATCATCAGGGACTTGTGCTTACAAGAAAACAGTCCATCCCAACACACAGGAAAATAACCAGATGCAGGAGGACACTTTGGCTGGACAAAGAACTTCTGACTAAGCTCAAAAAGGAAACATATGGGAGGTCAAGCAAAGTTCAGATACATGTGAGGACTTCACCAGAACTGATGAAACATGCAGAGATTAGAAGCCTGGATGGCTCAAATCTGGCAGGGGATGCAAAGGGCAACAAGAAGGGCTCCTGTGATTACACTGGCAGCAAAAAAACAAGAAATATGTTGGTCAGATGCAGAGCAGGGCAGGCGCTCAACTGACCAAGGACACAGGAATGGCTGAGGCAGTCAATGTCTTCCTTGCTTCAGGCTTTACTGTCAAGGTTTGCTCTCAGGCCTCCCAAGTCCTCATGCCTCATGGCAGAGCTTGGAGGAAGAAAGTGCCACCTGTCAGGGGCCCTGGGGAGTTTGGTTACCTGGGCTCAGGGCCAAGATAGTACAGCTGGTGACCTTGAGGATGGCTTTTCCAGAAGGCTCTACTGGAGGCTTCAGTGAAGGTCTCCATTCCCTGCCTTGGGAGTTGCTTTTTAAGCTGCCTCACCTTTGGTACCCATCTGAGCTACAGACTTGACTTTCCAGCTTGACTGCAAAGCTGCCTCACCATGGATCCATCTGCCAGCCAGGGCTCTGGCCTTAACACGGCTACCAGCTATCACCTGCTGTCGTCCCATGGGCCCGGAGGGACTGCACCCTCGCTGTGAGGTCACTGCTGCTGCCTGCCTTGCTGCCACACTTAGCACCCCTTCCCTTAGGGACCACTGTGTCCCTGCTGCTTCCAGACACTAAGAGTTGTACAGAAAGATTAAATTAGAGACTGCCTTAAGAAAACTGGATGTACACAACTACATAAAACTAAACAGAATAGAGACCGAGCTGTTTTCTATCATTTTTGAAAGGTCATATCAATCCAGGAGGTGACTGATGAATACGAAAAGGCAAATGTCACTTCGAGACAGGCAATAAGGGAGATACAGGCTGGTCATACTTGCCTGCCTCCCCCCAGTATCTCAGGGGACTGTGGAGCAAATCCACATGGAGATCACTCACATGCACACGAAGGACAAGAAAGCAACTGGGAACAAGAAGCATGGATCCACCAAAGGCAAATGGTGCCTGGCCAACCCGACTGCCCTTTCTGATGAAATGATTTGTTCTGTGGAATAAGAGCTTTAAATATTCTGTATCTCCTTTTAGTAATGCAGAGCCCTTCAGCATTCTTGCAGCCACAGTGGGCAGGTATAAACTATGGACAGAATACATGGTGGATGAAAAGCTCTCTGGACTGCCAGGTACAAAGGACTGTGATTACAGGTCTACAATCTAGCTAGTGGCTGGTAACAAAAAGCTACATACAAGAGCTGACAGGGGACACAATATTAACATCATCATGACCAGTGCAACAGTACACAACATCCGATCCAAAAAACCCTATGGATAAGATCAAACTGGGGGGTGCAGCCCAAAAGCCTGAGAAGCAGAACTGCAACTCAGATGGACTGTGACATGCTAGAACAGCGGGCTGGCAGGGACCTCGTGAAGTTCAACAAGGGCAAGTGCTGTGTGCTGCCCTGGGGACGGAGCAACCCCATGCAACAGGACAGGCTGGGAGCAAACTGAGAGGTCACAGTCATGCAGGAAAGAAACTGGAGATCCTGGTGGACAAGAAATTCAGCATGAGTCAGCTGAGTCCTGGCAGCAGTGAAGGCTTTTCTCAAGCTAGGCTAAAAAAAAAAAAAAATCATAGAAAAGACACAGCCAGACTCATCTCAAGTGCCTAGAGAAAGAGGTAATGGTCATAAATTGTGGCAAGGTAAACTCCAGTTCAATGTGAGGAAAAATGTACTCACCACGTGAGTGGCCTGCACTGGAAGAGTGATCCACAAGGGTGGTGAAATGTCCACCCTTGCACATTTTCAAAACCCCAGTGGACAAGACCCTGAGCAACCTCCCTTCTGTGAGCAGGAGACTGAAGGAGGCCACCTCATGAGGCCCCTGCAGTCCAAATGCTTTCACCAGCTTTCCACTGACAGAGAACCTCTCCTCCAAGCCTGGGGAAACTTAGCTTCTTAACTACAACTTTGTCAAACATATTATGAAAATTTGATTATACCTGTTGCTTCCCTCTACCCATGCACTTGCAGAACTCCAGTATATCAACAAGGTGGAACTTCCCTTTATAGAAGCCATTCTGACTCTTTTCCAATGGACTGTATTTTCCAGTAAGCAGTGATTTTGTCCTTTATAACTCTATGATCTTACTGCTGGAAGTCAGTCACGTGTCCTCTAGAGCCCACTATTAGCAGTAACAGTGACAACAAGGAATTCACTGAGCTTCTCTGTTACACTTTACCCTCCCCATGTGCCCATTCCATCACCCTTGCTCACCGAGCAGTCCCATACAACCCCTACCTGGATTCCTGCTCTTGATGGGTTTAGAGACTGCATTACTACTCATTTGAAACCCCTGTGAAAGGTGCTCTTCAACTTACTATTCACCCTTTTTAATTTTCCTGTGACATTTCTCCTGCTATGCTACAGATTTTCCTGTTCTCACCTGCCATGCTTTAAATTTTGACACGCTCACCTTTTCCCCAGTGTTTTTTAGAGTCACACAGGAATGGGGGGGGAGTGAAATTTATTCATTTATTCACTTTCAAATGATGTATCTTGTCTTCTGACACAGTAATTTTTGAACAGACTCCAAGCTCCCTGTAGGCTGCTCACTTTTCGGACAGATCTTTTTATGGTTTGAGGGATTTTTAGACTACTTGCTTCATTTTTAGGTATTTTAATTTCTTGAAATGGAATATGCATGGGCTGGATTTGTCTGCTGTCCCCTTCTACTCAGTTATATCTAATGGCACTGTGGTTGCTATAAGCCATCCCACTACTAGCTTAAAGTAGGTCCTATGCGCCATGACACTCTGAAAAGCAGCTTCTCTTGTTGGTTTAAACTTGGTTGCTGTAGGAAGCAGTCCTTTACTGAGTTAGAAGAATGTTCTCTCTACCTCACCTCCTGATGAAGCATAGAACTGGTCTCTGTCCAGGTAGCTGAAATCTCCCACTCTAACTCTCCCAGATTTGCAGCTTCGCTGATCTCAGTAGCTCCTGATCACTGCCACTGCCCTGATCCAGGGGCTGACAGTATAATCCTAGTAGTACATTTAAACTCTGAGATTTCCACCCATACAGACCCAATAGTGCTTCTCTTTTCCTGTGTTTGTAATGCTGTTACCCTTTATAAAAATCCTTCATGCACAGTGCCCGTCTCCACTATATATCCCACCCCACCATTTCTGAGCTGCTGGTACCCCGGCACTACTCCAGGTCCAGTGAAATCCTCCTTCCCCTGCATCTCAGAGACACTTGTCACAGCACAGAGAGCATAACCGAGAGGTGACCTCTCCATAATCACCATCAAAAAAACATCCCTAATCATACTTTAAAATAATTTATATGATTACAATATCCACAACTAGTTAATACTATTGTGTCACAAATCACCCAAACCAAGAATGAACACATTCCATTTGGAATTCAACAACCCTAAAACTTACAATTGGCATTACAGTACTACCAACAGGTATCAAACACACAGACATACATGGTAAAAGATTCACTACTTCTTGCTCCAGATCACTGGCAAAATGCTTTTCTCTTTCTGCTCCTGGCAGATCAGTCAACTTTCAAGTAAGAATTAACTTCTCACAAACAGATGCCTCATCTCCTCTTCCAGGTACAATTTTGCTAAAGAAATGTCTGATGACTTTTTTTTCCAGATATACCCCAAAGACCTCTTTCTCCCAATTCTCTTTTTCTTTCATGTTATTTTGGGTCTTTTTCAGTAAGAATCATAATTAACATGTGCTACCAGTGATCAACTCACATGCAACCTAAGAATATCTGAGCTGATCCTGAGTATGTCACACATTGTTTTTTTATAAAAGGGGCTATTATTTTCTGTGAGTGCTTCTAGCTTACCTATTGCACTGGTTTTAGCTGGGATAGAGTTAATTTTCTCCATCGTAGCTAGGATGGGGCTGTGTTTTGGATTTGCGCTGAAGAGAGTGTTGCTAACACAGGGATATTTTAGTTACTGCTGTGCAGGGCTTACACAGAGCCAAGGCCTCTCCTGCCTCTCACCCCACCCCACGAGCAAGTGGCTGGGGGAGCACAAGGAGCTGGGAGGGGGCACAGCCAGGACAGCTGACCCCAACTGACCCCAAGGATCTCCCAGACCATATGATGTCATGCTCAGCACATAAAGCTGGGGGAAGAAAGAGAAAAGGGGGGACTTTGGGAGTGATGGTGTTTGTCTTTCCCAGTCACCATGTGATGGAGCCCGGCTATCCTGGAGATGGCTGAGCACCTGCCTACAATGGGAAGTGGGGAATGAATTCCTTGTTTTACTTTGCTTATGCACGCAGCTTTTGCTTTTCCTATTAAACTGTCTTTATTTCAATCCACAAGTTTTATTGCTTTTACTCTTCCGATTCTCTTCCCCATCCCACCACGGGGGAGTGAGCAAGCAGCTGCGTGGGGCTGAGTTGCTGGCGGGGGTTAAACCACGACACTTATGCTCCAGATTAGGACAATAAGTAAAAAAGCTACATTCAAATGCACAAAAATAGTACAAAGTTTCTACACAATCCTCAAAATATACTGCAGCAAAGACAACAAAACTTTCACAGTAAAACAGATTCATATTTCCTTTCTCTTCCCTGCTGTCCTTCCATCTATTCCCATTTCCTTTTTTCTCTTTCATGTCATTATTTATTTGAATTATCTAACTGCCCGTCTAGTCATTACATAACTTTTTATATTTAGCCCATATAAAATATTTTCAGTTCAAGAATACTCAAATATATTAACTTCTAAAAACAATTACTCATTCCACTCAAGAACTCTCTTCTCCAGAAAACAAAAATAAATTTCTAGACAACAAAACTGCTGTGATATAAACTTTCAGTCTTTCGACCTGTCCTACTTGAAACTTTTTCTCTACTATAGAGAAAAATAGCTTTTGCTCCCTGCATTCTTTCAAGTCTTTTTCTAAACGTAGAACAGCAATGCATTCAGTAAACCCAACATGAATTACTACTCACTACTGCAATTAGCAAGCCTCTGGGTTCATTCACAAGCAGCAACATCACAGGGTCACCAAATGCATGTTCAACTTCTGCCACATACACAAAAAAATCATTTGAAGGCCCCAAAGAAGTAGGACAACACATACCAAAGATTTGGACAAAGGAAACTCAGTAGGAAAGGTCTGATATTTCATTAAGATAAGATTTGTTTGTGAATGTTCCTGATCCACAAGGGTCTGTCAGACTATTTTACAGATTCAGGCAAATGGCAACTACACATATTACAAAGATCAAGAAAAGAGATTAATGGAGAGTCATCAAGGGGGTTTTGGGTTGGGTTTTTTTTTTGGTTTGTGATTTGAGTTTTTTTAAGCTTACGGCATTTCCTGAGTTACAGCTTTTAATCAGAGAAAAAAAGAGAAGAGACGAGATAAAGAAAAGCATAAGACTTCAGGGTTCACACAACTGTGGTCATAAGAAGAGACTCAAATTTCACTGTGTGTGTTTTTCTCCGGTCAATACTTAAAAAGCAAACAAAACAAACAAAACAAAAAAAGAAAATTAATTATACTGCTTCAGGGATCATGTAAACCAAGTCCTCCAACCTTCTGCTACATGCAAGTTTCCAGGAGAAAACAAACAAGATCATGAAGATATATTTTCATTGCTCTAACACATATTCTTCAGACCTTCTCATTAGGAATTAATCCCTAACCAACCAAATAAATCCTAGCAAATATAGTGCTGTATGTTCTG
Organism: Athene cunicularia; assembly: GCF_003259725.1. Taxonomy (NCBI): domain Eukaryota; kingdom Metazoa; phylum Chordata; class Aves; order Strigiformes; family Strigidae; genus Athene; species Athene cunicularia. The sequence continues at coordinate 6,036,888 of NW_020799130.1, forward strand.
AAGTTTCTGATGACTGCAGAAAATCTAGAACACAAAATGAATGCAGACTGATGAATGACCAGGTCATCGTTTTACTAAGGTATCTGTAACTAGGTGCACTGTGACAAGTGATAATATCATGTATTTTAATTTTAGCTGAGACCAGTTGCAAAGTGAATCACATTATGCAAGCTACTGCAGTTGTAATCAGTGACTGTTTAACCCTATGCTCCATTAACAATCAGTTTTATTTGACAACTGGGATGGGCAAGGAACACAGGCAGAGCTCATTTCCCCAGCTCTGGGAGCCCTGGTAGTTGTCACCTGTGACCACGAGCCCATCCCCGGTCAGGGGCCCTGGGTGAGTGAGTGACTAACAAGGAGGAAGTTTCGCAGAAGCAGAAGGATGACACCTGCCTTCAGGCTAAATGACAGCCCAAGGAATCAGTATCTTCTTGCTTAACATACATTTGAGAAAGAACAGTCCACAATATTCTCGGCTTCCTTTTAACTCCAAAACCTGTCAACACCAAGAAACATCCCAAAGAGCTGTCATATTTGACTTAGGCCCGTTCCAGCTAACAAAGTCTGCCAATTTTTGTACTCTCTTGAACTAGCCCGCTTTTTACTTCCATCACTAGAAAAGGAACCTGCATGACATACACTGGATTCTGGTAGTAGTTCAGCAAGAACTAACACTTTCAGTAAAGACCAATTATATAGGTTTTTTATAACAGCATCAACAAAACAGTTAATTTCATTCCGAGATTAGAGAAACTTACTGAATAGCTTGGTGCTGTTTTTTCTTCAGTGTAAAGTTAAACTCTTTAGGTCCTGGAAAACTACTACACAGACTAATAATTCAAGAAAACTGGCAAACTGCTTTTGCTATCTTACTTCAAAATGCTGACAGCAGTGGTATCACTGACTCATGGGGACTTTTTGGCTATCTTCAGGTCAGGCAAGACTGACTATTTTGTAACTGTTTTTTTTTTTAAGCCAGAAGAATTAATTTTTCCTCATCTCCAGAAAGATCAAATAGCAGCAGTCTTGGCATAACAGCTAACTACTGGATAATAAAAAAACTATGATACAGTAGAAAAATAATTAAACCTCGCATGTTTTTACAGTTCTCCAGAATACCAGCCAAGCTAATGAAGAAAAAAAAAGTAGCCCCTGTTATCTTTGAGACCCTTTATCTTTTAGAAAGACCAGCGTCCCTGCCTATAACCCAAACTGGGGATAATCAAGGCAACAGCTTCTGAAATTTCAAGAGCTATTATAAATGTATTGACCAAAACATCAGATCTATTGCAAACGGGACCAGACTTCTGTGTTAAACTTCAAAGCCTTGAACCAATCAGGTTGTCTTCTGTGACAGTATTTTCCCCAATATGCATATGAGAACTACTATGCCTTTACCAAAGAAGCAGCATGAGGAAATTTTGATAGGAAACCAGTAATCGAGCCTACTACAGAATACTTCCACATGGTTTTGAAAACAGCTGACACTTTGTTTTCTGCTCTGAAGACTGATCACCTACTTTTTCAAATGATCCTGGTCCTGAATATGCATTTTTTTACCCCAATCATCTTAAGTCAATCATATTTAAGGAAGAATTTCCTAAGCTCTCTCAAATAGAGTAGGACAAAAAATTTGTCACAGAAAAGACATTCGCATGAGACTATCTGTAAAATCTTCAAAATGGAATTCATATGACAGTACGATATTTATAGAAATATGAACTGTCACCTAAGGTTTAAAGCTGCCGTACACTTTATGTTACGTTCCAGTTGGTGACTCTCAGAGAAACAGCGCTGTCAGTATACAAACACTAACAACACAAATTTCAAGACTCAGAAGAAGCTCTTGGGATGTGAGAAGAGCTCTGTAGATGGGTCTCAGCTCAGAGAAACTTCTGCAGAGTCAAAGAACTGTTCAGTCACCTCTGAAACAAGACTAGCTGTACCTTCAATCCCGTAAGTTTAAGAGACAGAAAAATTTCCCAATCAGCTTCATCACAATGCTAAATTATTTTATAAATACAAAGCTTGTTTTCTGGTTATATTGCCCAGTTACAGGACTGATCGGTGACAACCTGGAAAAGACAAGACAGCAGCATGGTGTGCTGGATCAATATGACACTGTCCACTGAGCAGCCTGCTATGACAGGCCGTCTCTTCTGCCCACAGCACTCTCCTAAACATCAGCTTTGGGGAACACATTAGGATGAGACCTGAACCCTTGCAACACCACCTTCACTGAAGCTCTGGAAGCCGCTGCCAGAAGGAAAAAAGGATTTGAAGATACTCTCTCAGGTACTGGAGAGCCTCCTCTGCATGAACTATCCTTGAGTCAGTGCTGGAGAGGGGCCACTGAAGAGAACAACGCTGGAGAGAGGCTTGGTTTGCTGCCCTTTAACCAATTAAAGTAAAAACTTCCAGACAAATTAGGATGAAAGAATAAAATTAAGGGTAAGACAAAGCAAGAAAAAGCTGAAAAAGACCTTCCTCAACTTATGACTAACCAGTGTGTGCCACTGGTCATGGTTTAGGTGATAAAAACACTTAGGAACCGTTGCAAGAGACACTGCTGCCTGGAGGTGGGTTGTCTGTAGACACTGCTTGGTGCAAGATCATACATAAAATACCATTAGTTAAATTCTGACATGATTCCATTTAACACCTCCGAACTTTCCTGCACATCTCCAGCCTGACAGGTCCTTTTTCGATCATAGGATTTTGCAGACCCAGTACAAGTTTTAACAAACATCCATTTTCTAGGAGCACCTTTCAGGAAAACAAAAAAAAAAAAAAAAAAAAAAGAGCACAGACTTGCAGGGAAGGGAAAAAAACCCAACCTACTTCTGATAACTAAAGATACAGGCACTGAGTTACTCGTGTCCACAATGAGGTATTTAAATCTTTACACATAACATGACTTACACATGGCAACACACTACTTGCTAGGCTTTTAATTCAACTAAAATATTCCAGTATATTTTATCCACTTTTATGTTTAGTCATATAGAAAACTACACTTTGATACACGGAAGTTAGGAAATTGTACATTAACCCGTAGAGGTAATCCAACCCATTAACACAAAATATGGAAACCCATTTAATAAGGTGTACTCTGACATATTAAATCCAAAACTCATTCAACATCTGGATATTTACAGAGCAAAGTTTTGAGAAGCTATAAATCCTTCTGAAGTCCCCAATTACTCGGGAATTATTACAGCTACGGCACACATCTGTGATGGGCTAGTCACAGTTTTTCAATCAAATCTGTCACACAACCCAACAATACACAGTGACCAGGGTGCCAAAACTGCTGCCGAGGTTGGAGGGAAGAGCTGAGAGGGAGGCAAAAGTTGCAGAAAGACTGTAAAGTAATTCTAATGGCTTGTAAACCCTGAGACCTTAACCTCAGCTCCCTTTAAGACACGGAGCAGTGAGAATGTACCTACGTATCATTGTTTGTGTGGCAAAAATTGTATTGCAGAACTGCACAAGTAATAAGTCTAGCACCACGAGCTGATAAGAAAAAACGCAGAACATGATAGGTACAGTCTGAGGGTTTTGAGTTTTTTGAGAGTTGAGGAAGCCACTATCTTCACGAATTTTTCAAAGTAGCTTAAAATGAAAACAGTGACCTGAGGCAGGTGAATTGCTATGAGTCTCAACAAAACCTTACTATCATGAATTTAAGATAATCTGCAACAGACAAAATTGAAGGAAAACAAACAGAGGCAGATAATCGTAAAATCTTATCTTAATCAGTATGGTTGACTTTTAATTACCAGTTGGAAGTTACTACACTACAGACGGAGTGCATCACAGAAGCAGAGCTAGCTCCACACTGAAAGCAAAGTCTACCAAGGCTTTTCTGTAAGATGCTCCATCTGAATTACTGTAGCTATGTCGCATCAAGGACTAGCTCCAGTCTGGAAACAATTTAGCCACACCATGCAGCACAGAAACCAAACTAGTAAGGCGTGCTGTGCTTGAGCTGGCTCCACATAAAGCTTCGGCAACTCTGTGCAGCATTCCCAGAACCAGGAACGTCCAGCAGAGCTGATCCGGATCCAGCACAGCTTGTGAAGCCCATCTGATGGTGGCCCTGCCAAGCCCAAACACCTCCTCCCGGACCTGTCTGCACAAGCTCCAGCGTGAGCGACTCAACTCACCAAGGAGCGCAGATGTGTTTCACTGTCTCCTCGCAAAGCAACCCCGTCCGGGCTGGGCTGCCCTGAGCCGGGGCCACCTACCGCTGCTGGCCCTCTGCACAGCCCCCGAGCCCCGGGCGCGGCCCAGGGCGAGCTCTTCCCGGTTACCTCGCGGCAGCCCCTCCTCCAACCCCGGAGCTAACCTGGGGGACTCAGGGAGTGTCTTTCTGCACCTTTGGGCTGTTTCCCAGCTCTTCCCACACCACCGGCAGCGGCTGACGCCCCAGCACTGCCGGGTGCCCCCCGCCGCGCTGCGGGGCGCAGGGTCTGTAACCCAGCACC
>NW_020799130.1:6041430-6052265 GCF_003259725.1 Athene cunicularia
CGAGAGGCGCCAGCGCTGCCCTGCGCCTGCGGCCGTGCCCCGCTGGGGCCTGGCTCCCCCCGCGGGTGTGTTGCGGTGCGGTTATTGAAAAGGGTTTGTCACCTCCTGGCCGGAGCGTCAGAGCCGCCTGATGGGGTGTCTGGAAAAGTTCCCACGTGTGCAGGACGGAGAGCTCGGGTATTCTTTCTGGTTGGGTTTCTCAGAGCTTTAGCAGAGTTTTCAGAAGTAATAATAATTTCTTTTCCCTTTCAACAGGTCAAAACTTGCTGAGCCTTTAATTTCACCACTTCTCAAGAATTCACATGGTGATTTAAAAAGAAATAACACCCCTCAAATTCAGGCTGTGTCAGCGTGGCACCGAGTGTCACCCGACAGGCAGCTAAACACCACCCAGGCGTTCGCTCATTCCCTGCCCCACAGTGGGACGGGGAGGGGAATCATAAAAATAACCCAAACATTTCGTGGGTTGAGATAAAGACAGTTTAATAACAAAAGGAAGGGAAAGTATATACCAGTAAAAGAGTTAGAATATACAAAACAAGCGATGCACAATACAGTTGCTTCTCACCAACCAACCGATGCCCAGCCAGTTCCCAAGCAGCTGGGGTCAGCTCTGCTGGCAGCGGCCTCCTCCTGACTGCCTGTGTCCCCCCTCCTCGCTGCCAGGGCAGTATGAGAAGCTGAAAATTCCTTGACTTAGTGTAAACACTGCTCAACAACAACTAAAACAGTGTGTTACCAACATTCTCATCCTAAATCCAAAACACAGCACTATACCAGCTACTAGGAAGAAAATTTATCCCAGCTGAAACCAGGGCACACAGCTTTTCCTTTGAGTATAAATACAGAAAGATGAGAAGGTGGGAGAAGATAAAGGGCAAAACACTTGGGAAACACGTTTTATTCAGAAGAACTTTTGAGGATCCTTTTTGTTGCAAAGCAGAGTAATGCAACATTGCGGTAAAACTGAGAAAGTAATTCCAGGAACAGAAGTAGAAGCTCAGGCTGGTTTTTAGAAACATACTGTTACTGACTTAATTACTGCAACATCTCCTGAAGTGTCCTCAGGGCTTTTTCCTCCACTTATCCTCTTGGATGCCAGTTTACATTTGTTCTCTGAGCCCACACTGGCCTTACAAGTGTTTTCTGTGGAGTAAAATATGTTATTTACCCACAGTAAGTAGCCTAAACTGTAAACTCTCTTGAAAGCTTTCCAGGAATCAATAGAAGAAGATCACGCATCTACCAGATCTCCATGTAAAATCCCTTTTTATTTCCTCTAAGAGTTGCCAGACTCCATCTGTTCAGTGCTTTAGCGGCTGTGAAGAAGAGAGCTCAGCTGTCACACCTACAGCATCGGGTGCCAAGGGGGAAAGGGGAAAGCTCCTCCCGTCTGCCAGCCGCAGGAGCTCCTCAGCCAGAACGTGCCATCTGGGGAGGGTAGAAACACAGAGGCAGATTCCTCCAGCAAGCAGGATTTGGGCTTTTAAATGACAGAAATCACCCTTCTTGCTGTGTGCTGTGGCTCGGTTGACTGCTGATTCAGGGCAAAGCTTTGAACATGACTGAGGGACGTAGTGGGGGAATTCTCTCTCTGCTAAGAGGTGCCAGCAGCTGTTCTTTATAGGTGGCCATTGCTGAAGCAGAGTCCACCCCCAGGAGGGAAACACATCAGATTGTGATCAGATTCTTTCCTCTACCTGGCACTGGGCCTTGAGTGCGTGGCTGGCCCTTGCAGGTAGCATTAGAAAAAGAAACATTTTAGTTCTTTACTCATTCGCATAAGTGAGCATAAAAGCTGCCTGCCTGTCTTCAGGAGATATATCTGAAGGACCCGTATCTCTGCTGAATATAGGCAAAGTCTGATACAAACGTTGGTTCTATCTTTGGATTTGAGCTTGTCTTTCACATTCTCTGGTGGGTGTAGGAAGGCTGCTGTGCTTGCATATGAATAATCAGTGTCACAGGTCAGATGATACGCTTTTCCTGTCATCGGGCAGACTCTCCTATGTAGTTTAGGGAACCAAAAACTCTTGTGAAAACAACTTAAGTTCCCTTCCCTTCTCTGCCCAATTTCCTGTGCTGGGTTGAGCAATTTGGGTTTAGAAAAGGAACCTCAAGTGTCTCATGACTGGTAACAGAACTCAGCACCCCTGGAAAACCACTTTCCCCTGTGCTCTAACTGACTGCAGCCAGCCCTGAGCGAGGAGTCTCCAGTCTTGCTGGAGAGCACGAATGCTGTCTGTCAAGAGTACTGCATCACTGTGCATCACGGATTTACTCAGAAAGGGGCCATGACCTGGCCTAATACTTCGCTTGTGGTAGGATAGCAAGAACTAGTCAGCTTCATTTCTTCATAGCAGAAATAGAAAGGATGGGGAATAATGTGTAGTTGCTTGCTACAACCCTAATTTAAATAAATAAGAACAAAGATACTGAAGCATTTTAAGGTTTTTTTCTTCTTATTGTAATGCCCATGCTGACAATAATCTTCTGTTATCTGGAGCCTCCAAAGTGAGATTGGATTTACACAGACACATGCAGCCAGCCAAAAATTACTAAACAGAGTGCAAGAGGCCACTGGTTTGCCAGATCTGCTACCATACAAGAATCCAGGGCAGACAATAATCCCCTTTGGACATAATGCTTCTCTGGGGATGGGAGCTGAGGCATTACCCATTTATTTTCTTTTTTCTTGCCTACTATTCCAATTAATTGACTCTTTCAAGAGCTGGGAGCAAAGGCAAAAGTTCACAATGGCTATTCCCAGACATCTGTCGAGCATGAACCTCAGCAGACCATGCGAGTAGGTAAGAAGGGATCAGAGGTGCAGATCTCTTCTTTGATGGCATTTGAGGAACTCATTGGACTACATCCCCTCTAGTCACTCAAGAGCTTCTTCAACTCAAACTCTCTTCACAGAACCATGCAAGCTGCTTAGAAAATTCACTTGATACTAGCAGCTCAGTCTGTTCTTCCAGGCCTTTTAGAAGTCTCTTACAGCTCTGATACTGGATTCTTCATGAGAGCTGGGCAGGCAAAGGAGCAGGGACAGTGCTATCCAGGCTGACACAATGGGTGATTTCAGTGGACTTAGCTTTTAGCTGCTCACTGCAAAGACTCAATAGTACATTTCTTTCACATAAAAGCAGATTGTCTGAGCTGTTCTCAGTGCCCACGAGAACATCAGCCTAGACAGAAGGTGCTATTCTACCAGATTACTACAGGTTCCAGTTCTGCCACTTGCATGTGATAGAAGAAATGAGTGTCTAGTCTTCTGTCTTAATGGGAGAAAGAAAATTCTGGTCCTCTGTTGTGTCCCTGGCTGCCTCTTCTTGAGAAAAGATGAGTGACTAAGTCACACATCTCAATCTGCAGTCAAAACAGGGCTGAACTAGATCCTAATGGCATCCTCTTGGTGAATGGTGCCCTCAATCACCGTGTCCGTGGTTTGCCTGGAGCACTTGCGACTCCCTTTCATGCTTTTCAGGTTTTCTGAAAGATGCTTCTGGAACTTCTTGGTGAGGAAGCAGTAGATGATAGGGTCCAACACACAGTTCATACTCAAGAGGCACAAAGTCACCTGGTGAGCATCATTGAGTTGTTGGCGCAGCTCACAGTTATCCTTCTCCCACTGCTCCAGAACAGTCAGGGTCCAGGGCAGGTGCACTATGTGATGAGGTACAAAGCATATGATGAACACAGCCAGCACTGTGCAAACCATCCAGAGTGCCCTTTGCTTGACATGAGCACTCTTCCGTGGCTGCACTGGTTTGGAGAACAGGGTCCTTATAATGATGATGTTCCAGCCTAGTATACAAAAGAAAATGATATAGAAGAGGACACAGATGATGACATGAATGGCGAGAACAGCTGAAACACCACTAGAAGTGTCATAGTGCTCAAAGCACCGCGTGAAATTCTTTGACTCGATCTCCTCCGGATTAGTATTATTGTCAAAAAGGTAATACAAAGAGCTGCCCACTATTATGATCCAGATAGCTGCTGATAAGTAGATACCCCTTCTCTGAGTGGTAAACTGAGCAGCTTTAATGGGATTAGTCACAGCTTGGTAACGATTGTATGTGATGACCATCAGAAAAGCAACAGAAGAGTAGGTGTTAACAAAAAATAAACAGCCAGCCACATTACAGAGGAACTCAGGCATGACCCAGTCTCCATGGTGATGATAGTAAACAATCCACATTGGCATCACAATCAAGAAGAGCAGGTCAGCTACTGTCAGGTTCACCATGAATATCTTGATTTCATTGAGTTTCTTGGTAGGGTAAATATGGCTGAAAATCCAGAGCACATAGCAGTTGGCAGCAAAGCCCAGAATGAAAATGATGCTGTAGAAAACAGTGAAGAGGTTGTAGCGAAACTCAGAGTCTATGTGGCATAAAATGTAGACATCCGCACTACCTTCGGTACCACCTTTATCCTTTCCAGACATTGTGGTGCTGAGTGGGTGCGTCTGAAGCAGAATTTCCTGCCGTAGCTTTTATTCTTACCTAAAAAATACAAATCATGAGACGAGCTGGTCAGTATGGTGCCATTGCTAAGCCAGACTCCAACTTCATTTTCAGCTGACTATGACCACAGGGGCTCTGCCCATGCCTTGGCTCCAGCCACAGACACCTGCCCTGTCCCCCCAGTCCTCCCTTTGATCCCATTTCCACACCAAACTTTCTGTCTTCATCCAGCATTGTCTGCTGCAATGTGGGTCTTGGATCACTAATTTCTAATCTCAAAAGATTTTTCTGCTTGAGGATTCTTAGATAAAATAATCTGTTACTCTGCTCTGTCTCAAGCTTCTTAATCTTTTACTATAAGCAAACAGGTTTTCTGGGTCTTCCCCCCGCCCCTCCCCCCTGGTTCCTAATGCTTTCTTTCTAACTTAACGACATTTATTTTAACCTAGAAATTCCAGAAGTAAAACAATATCTGGTAAAAATGTCTTAATGGTGCCATTTCCAGAGTTACCTTCTACTTGCTGCTTTCTGACATTTTCCTGCTTACACATGTAAAGATGCTCTTTGTTTTCTTAGTTGCAGGCACTGTAGGATCTCCCATTCACTTCATTACAGGGTACCAGACCTCTCAGTATTTTTACTCGGTGCAAAGAGGAGTCACTAATCCTAAAGGGTGATGTTTTGTGCTACACTGTTGATTTTAACCACAGTTAATTTCTCTTGAAATCCTGGCTGTTGTCTATCGTGCCATCATATTGAATTCAAGTTGTCATCAAACCAATCTGGCTCCCTTCCCCCCAGCCCCTCTCCACCATTTCTGCATCAAATGCAAGTGTCAGCAGCAGCACTTCTGTACTGTCCTGTGTGGCTGGTGAGGCTGCTGACAAACACTGTCCCTAAAGAGATGCCTTCAGGTTTTTAATACTACCAGTCCACACCTCAGTTAGTATTTATTCAAATCTTGTCTACAGCTTGGACATATCAAATTCCTGCATCATCAATACTGTACGTGTTCTTGCCTCAGATTTACATGGATTTGGTCTAATCCCTTGTATACTTTAACCTGCTGCTTTTACCATCCAGAGGATGCACACACATGAGTTCTTGGCTCTAGCACCAGCTCCTGGTCTGACGCTGGGCAGGCACTTGCCTCTCCATGACACAATCCTGCAGATCTGCTTGGTTTTCTCTCCTTCCTTCATGGGAGGATAACTAATGCAGGTAAAGCAGCTTGAGAGACACCATCAAGGACACTAGGCTGCTCACTGATGCTACACTTGCTGGGTTTTTAACCTAATTTGCAGCACATGTTGGGTTTTCCTCAAGAGTGAGTAGACTATACCACCAATCATGAAGCCCAAACTTCTTGTGTGAGTTATGAGGGAATGCCAGGAGCTGCACACTAACATGCTTGCCTCAGCTCTGCGAGCCCCACAGACAACAAGCATTTTCCCCCAAAGACTTGATGCCTCTGGAGAAGGCTCCCTCCTGCCTCGAAACCTTCTGGATCTTCCCCAGCAGCAGATAGTGGCATGAACCCCCACCTCACCCTCTCTGGGTTGAGTCTCTCTTTGTGCCCATGTGCTGTTGGTTCCTCATCTACACATCTGCACATTTGCAATTTTGCTCTGCAAATGGAGAAGTCAGCTCTAGCTCAGAAAAGCTCTTCCTTTCTTCAGAAAACTCTGCAAACCCATTGGCACTTCTTTCCAGATGTTAGGAGAGGAAAATAATAGTCATCTTCCCAAGCCTGTCCTGCCTCACCCCTTACAGGTCCCCTAAGGACATGACAACTACAGATATCCACAGCTTGTCCCTGGACCTTCACAGGCTGCTGCATGATGGGCAGCACTGAGGTCTGAGTGACTTTAAACTCAGTCTTTCAGCCACGTTCCCTATGAATTAACAAGTAGCTGCAGCAGTACTAGCAGTTGGACAGGTGATAAACGTATCTGTCCTCTTTCAGCTTGATCTCTGTCACCCTGCTGAGGACCCAGTGATCTCTAAAAGGAGGTGTGGGTTGCCTGGGCTGTGACACCTTCGGGTCTGGCCACGGAGGTCTGGCACACCTCTGAGGAGTAGCAGGTCCCAGAGGTCCCAGAGCAGGCAGGGGCCTGCGCTCTGTTCCCTGTCCTACTTTTGATTCATGACCCAAGGCAAATCCTACTGGACATCTCACGGATCTGTTTCCACACCCTCATCTATGTATGAAAAGTGATAGTTGTCACAACATGGTCTTAAATAAATGTCTGTGCCTAAGCCCAGCTCTCCGACTCACTGAGGGACCATCTCTGGTAAGGACAGACGCCAGTTGGAAGGGTTTGCATCTCTCAGCTCTAGAGGGCACCTAGCAGATGTAGACATTCAGGGAAGGAGTGAGGCTGTACAGGGGCAAGAGAAACTAGTGGGAAGCTTTGTGTTTGGTACCTTATTCTAATGTTAGAATAACAAAAAAAACCAAAAAGTGCTAATTACCTAAGATCATTAGAGAACTTAAGTTTTTTTAAAGTCTTCATCATAAATCCACTGCTCTATCTGCCAACTTTTGCAAATAGTTCTGGTGCTTGGGGCTGGAATCTTTGCAGTGGCAGTTGCTCTATCACTGTAGCACCAGACTTGAACATACCAAGAGTTGGGGGGTGAAGAAGGGAAGGTGATGCATCCCACCAGCAGAATTAATGAAGAGAAGTGCCCACATCCAATACACAGGCACAACTACTATTCGCAAAGTCCCTTTAGTTTGTGTCATGGGCCACTGTCCATCTACCCCTCCATTTCTGATGCTGTACATGGGCATGGCAGCCTCCAAATTTTGCCCAGGAGCTCTGGTGAGTTTTGGTGGTTGGGTCCCCAGGACTGCCCATCAGCCGCCAGGTTTAGCAGATGAGGTGAAGGGGAGAATGAACCTGCACATCCCTCTCCACTGCAAAGCCCTGCACAAAAGATGGGTTTGAGCTAAGGGGCTGCACTCTGACCGGGAAGATGAATGCAAGGACGTGCTTTATGTTGTTAAGTCTGCTAGAAATCACCGGTTGGCTGTGGGAAATGGCAGTGCCATCTCCTGGCCCCAACAGCACCTTGGTGAAGCTCATCTGTCTTTGCAATAGTAGGCTGTGCAGTGCCAATGCCAAGGTCCTTCACCGAATCCCAAGAAAACCTTGTTTTTCCCTTCTTGCTTGTCAAGCCAGATATTCTACAAAATACAGCTAGAAGAAAGCATGGCACCATTTCCTACTAAATTTACTCAATACCCACTTCCCCCTTCAGCCTGAGGAACATGAGCTCACATCTTCTGTGTACTTGTGAGATGTCCTAAGCCCCTAGACCCTGGAGTACCATATAGAGGATCTCACCGAGCCTCTCCTGTTGAAGTGGTTCCCCTTTGTATAAAACACACGTCAATATTCTTCGTGCCAGCAGAAGAGAGAACAGGCGCGGTGGTCAGGTTGTGGGCTGGTGGGTGTGAGTCCTGTTACCTGCTGCAGCAGCCTGCGCTGCATTACCAAAATCCCTGGCAATTCTAGCCCAAGTCACTGCCTTGTACACTAGTACACCAGCCAAGAATCCCAAGTGGGTTATATCATCAACTCTGTTAGTTTCAGTAGCCAGTAAGTAGCCAGTTGCACAGTAAGCGCAGAAAGTAGCCAGTTGCACAGCAGAGCATGCCCGAGGCAACTGTGGATTCTGCTCCCAGGCTACACTCTCTCCCATGGGCCACGGTCTCCAGATAAGAATTTCCTGGCTCGTGGCTGCAAGGTGCAAAGACCATGATAAGACAAGCTATGCCATCAGCAAAAGTATGTTCCAAGAGGAATAGTACTAATAAAGTATATTTTCTGCTTACCACAGTTGAAAGTATTCAGCACAATATGTCCATCTTCAGCTTTAGTAGAGCAGTGATGGGTGTTTTACTGAGGCTGTTTGGTCTTCTTCCAAGTGTTATTTTCTCTGACCTAAGTCTGGAAGGTCTCCACGCAGGCAGCTCTCAAGAACAGGACACCAGAATGGGAGCAACTCCAGCATGACTGCAGAGTCACTAAAGAAGAGGAAACGTGTGACATCAGCTCAAAGGAAATGAGAAATAAATTAAGCTGTAGAGGAAAGGCAAGTAACCACAGTGAAGATCTGGAAAGCCCTTAAAGCCATTTCCTCAAAGTATCTCTGCTTCTGATAAAGCTGAAAGAGGGGAAAGTTGGGATTTTCCTCTAAAGGCAGAATAAGAATTAGGAATCCACACCATGTCCCTGGTTAGATCTGGGATTAGAAAGTAATTGAGCATCCTTCTTCCAAAGAGATGAATGGCAGAAGCCAGAAGAACTTTCACTTAATAACTGAGGAAAGGAAGTGCCAGGAAACTCATATATTCCATGGACAGAATCATTCCCTAGCAGAGTCTCCTTCACACTTGTGATGGGGATAAACAGACCCAGGACTCTGGCTGTCCTTTTATCTCAGGGACCTTCAACGGACACTGAGACACCACAGCGTGGCAGGTCTTCACCTGGCCCATCCACCTTCACATCATGACCATCATTATTTGTGGCAGCCTGAAGACCCCAGTGATACAAATTGGTGGGGTGCTCAGGAAGACACAGTGACAAGCAAAGTTGTACAGATGGTCCCAGCTAAGCTGTGAATCCCAGGTTGTAGCTGCCATGCTGATGGTTAACCTCCCCTCCATGCAGACACTGCTCTTACACCTGCGCACAGTGCAGATGTGAGCTTGGAGCATCTGCACCATGTCTGGCACAAACCTCACACCTGCAGACACCTACAGGAACTGAAACACCGAGTGTGGTGCCTGGGTTCAGTGTGAAATACGTAGGAATGGAGCCACAAAGTCCATCACCAGCACAAAGAGGTGCCCGAGTCTGCAACAAGGCTGCTGAGGAACAACGTGGGCTCAAGCAGAAGCAGAAGAGGCCCATCCACACTGGTGCTCCCCTGGGAAGGCTGGGCCCTGCTGGCTCTTCTCATGGAATCCATCTATGTTAAAGAGCCCACGGTAGGCCCTGGCCATGTCCATGCTGGGAGGAGCACCCAAGACCCCCATGGTGTGGCGTCACCTCTTGGGAGAGCCACCAGGGACAGGCTGAGGGTTGTGTCCCCTGGGCCACACCAGCTGAGGGCACCAGCTGAACTTCTCCAGGAGCCAGGAGCTGGCAAAGACCTTGGGACACCTTCAGGTCATGCTTTTGCTGCTGGGCTGGCGAGCCCTGGCTCTGAGCTGGGACACAGCAACCTCATCATCAGCTGGGGAGATGGGGCACTGATAGAGGTGGCAAGGTGAATGGAAGCAATGCTGCTCTGCCAGAACACTGACTTTTGGCTTGCCTGGCCTCAGGCATCTCAAAAGCACAGAATCAACTAGATTGGAAAGGACCTTGAAGATCATTCAGTCCAACCATTCACCTGGCACTGACAATTCCCAACTACACCATGTTCTTAAGCGCTAAATCGACCAGAGTCTTAAACCCCTACAGGGATGGGGACTCCACCACCTCCCTGGGCAGCCCATTCCACTGTCTAACAACCCCTTCTGCAAAGAAATGATTCCTAATATCTAGTCTAAACCTTCCCTGGCACAACTTGAGGCCATTACGTCTTGTCCTCTCACTTACTACTAGGTTAAAGAGGCTCATCCCCAGCTGTCTGCAGCCTCCTTTCAGGTAGCTGGAGAGGGCGATGAGGTCTCCCCGCAGCCTCCTCAAAGGTTTCCTCCTCAGCCTCCTCCAGGTGATGGGAGCCGGGGCAGCCGGTGTGGTGCCCGAACCCACCCTCTGTCCATGCCAGTGGCTGGATGTCCCCAGTCTGGGGCAGGAAAAGCTCCAGCACTCATCTGGGCTGCTTTGCCTGGGTCAGCTCTTCCCTGGCTCTTCTCTGGAGCAGGCAGACGGCCTTTCCCAGGGCCCTGACAGAGGGAAGCACTGATGCACACACCGTGGTGCCCCAGGGGGAGCAGAAGCCCGCTGTGCACCCAGGTGCCTGGCAGTCACCAGGAGCCCCCGCCGAGCTCCCAGCCTGGCAGGCTGTTGTGGAAGCGCCCAGCAAACTGCTGCCCAA
Source organism: Athene cunicularia (assembly GCF_003259725.1). NCBI lineage: Eukaryota > Metazoa > Chordata > Aves > Strigiformes > Strigidae > Athene > Athene cunicularia. The sequence continues at coordinate 6,051,969 of NW_020799130.1, forward strand.
GCCAGGATGTCCTGCAGCTCTGGGCCCTGCTTGGGGGAAGCTCCAAAACACCCAGAGGTGCATGGACACCACAACTTGCACCACAGCTGGGACGCTCCCTGAACTGCTGTGGGTTCACCCTTGTTCCCCACAGCAACAGCACAGGGTGTCCAAGGGACTCGGAAACCTGCTGAGCTGAGCGGGACCCAAACTCCCCCAGCGCGAGTTTGCTGCGCAGCGACGCCCTGCCTGGGGTGGGAAGCCCATCTCTGCTCTGCTCCACAATGCCTCTGCGGGGGGATGCGGCGGGGGGGGGGC